>NC_079170.1:24964766-25054766 GCF_947568905.1 Ostrea edulis
CAAGAATTATGGTCTGCAGATAATTTATCAACTGTGTCAAGCGATGTCGGTCTCTTAAGGAAAATCAGCTTGAGTAGTTTTACCATCACCATCTCTTCACAGTGGCGAGGAGGACAACTAATACCCTACCCCCAAAATTTCAGTCCCCGGGGTAGAGGTCTTCTATAAATCCGAGCCTGAAGATTATTCACTAAGTGTATCGCGTTATGCATAAAAATTGGAGGGGCGGATCTCCGTAACTAGAGAGAGAGTACCATCACTATTTCTTCACAGTATTTGGGGTTGGTAACTGGCACCCCATCCTTATAATTCTAGTCTGGTGTTCTTTTTATGCATATAGAAATTTGAATTGCGAACTGTGTTTTAGAATGCAGTTCACTATTGAATTGCGAATAGCGAACTGCGTTCCAAAATCTAATTGCCATGCGTTCACACTCTAAAACTAAATCGGCAAAGTTTAGTTATCTTAAGGAAAAATGACATTATATGAGAATGCATGAAATACGAATTAAAAATTATAGCATGGAAGGCGAAGCTAACGAACAGTGATCAATCTCATAACTCCCATAAAACACCTATAGAACACAGCAAAATAGCATTTGGGTTTCCCTTACCTATGTGTATAATACTCCAATGACACACGCACATTGCGTTTTATTATTAGAAGAGGGAACATATCATGAAATTTTTTAAATAAATTCGATCAGTGCATACTATCTATTCAAGATTTATTAATTACTGGATTCAGGTACTCTTGACTCAATTGCTCTGAAAAAATATAGTTCCATTCATGATCAACAGATACAACATTGCAACAAATGTTTAGAATATCGATGTGTATGTAATACGTAGAAGAAAACAAAATTAACGTCAAATGATTTTAAGAAAATCACTTTTTCACCAGAAATGTAAATAAGAAGTATTCCTATTCCTACGCTAGCTGCCTCCTCAGTGTTTTTCACGAAAATATAGGCCTATAGGTCATTCTTCGATTGACAATTATTTTCCTTTCATGATTATTGTTCGTTAATTATCATACAATTTCTTCTGAGAGAGAATGTTAATCATTAAATTTGTGTGTGTGTGTTTTCTTTTTTATAAGGATTTATATGTATAACAGAGCACTTCTGGTAAATGCCGATGATTTTGACATCGGCATTTGTCTTATACAATACGTACGACTACGAGTTATCGACCGTTATAAACAAGCATGACGCTTTGTCAACACGGCTTCATAGACGCTGGTATTAATTAAATATATGTAATCAGAGCAGAGGAAAACAACTGAACAGAAAAGGGAATAAATGTGATATCTAAAGGAAAACATGTTACCACTGGTAACGGTAGTTTTGAAAGACAAAAGGCTATCAAATAATTTTATTAAAGTAATACATATATATGGGTTTTTCCAACTTCTAAAAATATAACACATGTAAAAATGTACGAGTGACGAGTTTTTTTTTTTTTTTTAAAGGTACTCAACTTCTCAATATTGCAGTTTATGTGATTTCTGCTTGTTGTCAGTGAACAAAGTAAAGAAACACGTGTAATTTTTTTTCCCTACATCTGCAATATTCTCTCTAGACAGCTCGGTATTGCGTAGATAAGGTACTAGGTGGTATTTGTGCATGAAAAAAAAAAGTTTACGAAGAAAAGTTTATTTAAGTCTCTCGTTTACGAAATTCTTTGCAACTCAAAATGATTCCCAGGGTTTTTCCCCAATATATAGATAAAATACATTAAGGCTAAGTATACATTTCTTGTTAAATAAGTGCATAGGTTGTGATCCTCATGTGCAAAATTTATGGATTCATAAGGTTTAGAAAATACAAATACAAATATAACCACAACAGAGGGAATTTTAAAAAATAGGAAGGGTTTATTAAAGGTTTGGAAATAAGATATTTCTACTATTTTTTTTATCAAGAAAGGGGACACACATTTGATTCTGGGGTGGGCATTTTTTCAATTAAAAAAGAAATAACCTAATTGGGCAATTTATTTTCTAGGAAATAAAATTAGATGGGGAGGGGGATATCATAGTAATATCTACAAAGTGATTTTCACCTTCTTGATTTTTGCATTACTCTATATATGTATTTTTCAGCTAATATAAAGACAAAATTTTAAATTATCCTTTTTTAGTATTTTTCATGTAATTGTACATTTTTTTCAAGGTTAAAAGGTCAAGGACAGGTGTGCGCACTGTTTGCTAGTGAAGCAAGACTGGTCACAGTATTTGCTACGAGTAAATCAAAAGTCGAATTTCTTGGATATGGGGTAACCCATATCTATTCCTGTTTAGTTCGACATGTGCTACCAGAGCATTCGAGAACAACAACATATCAAATATCTTATGTGTAACATTCTTTATAGGAGTTATGAGAATAAATACTGTTCATTATTCCCGCCTTTTCATACGTATTTACCCGATAAATAACCCATATAGATAAGCTGCTACTTAAAAATTACTTAGACGTCGCGCACGGTACTGGTGTTACTGTCATACGTGCATAAGAAAATGCAATATATAAATAATGACAATATAGCTTAATTATATAAAATATAATTTACACGCATTTCATGAGCAATAACGGAGTGATATACACGCAGATGTCGTCATTTTTCGATGTCCCGCGTTACATAAAATACGCATACGCTTTATCCACAAATTAATAAAATGATTGATTTTGTTCTAAATAACGTAAAAAAAAGGTGCATGATTGTGACGCCCTTATCTAAAAACGATAAACCCATTACTTCAAACGTTCAGTTCATAAAATTGATATTAGACTATAAAGCGACCTTGAAATGGTAAAGACAGTGGTGTCCCCGTTTTGTAGATAAACTGAAAATACAAATCATCATGGCCAGTAGCATGCCTAATTCAAGGCGAAGTTGACTATCCCTGTTACAATTATAATTTACATATATCATGGAACACAGTGTATGCCAGTATTATATAATTCTGAGTATATCCATGAAGTAGATTGATTTTATCGGTGTCCCTATTCTACAAACATCGCGCTTTTTAAAGAATTCTACCATTTTATGTCTTATTTCTAAGCATTATTCCAACGTGAATATTTTAATGAATATAACTTACAGAAACTACATAAAATATACTATAAGAATATACAACATTTCATTTACCCCGCGTCCATTTAGGAAAACAAAAAGATATTTAACGTCCAAATAAACGTCCCATGTGATGTTGTTGCGCAATGACGCGACGTCAACGTGCACTGCCTACGTCTAGCTAACCGTAAAATGTTATTATTTTTAAAAAATGTTCTAAATGGTTTTTAAAAACTAATTATATGATTATATTAGATAATCTTAAGCATATTATTCATATGAGAAAATTTTGATTTATATTCGATAATCTTAATATCTATATGCGAACAATTTTATTTATATTTGACAAATCTTGATTTATATTAGATAATCTTGTTATGCGAAAATTGTGATTTATATTCGATAATCGTAACATTTGTATGCGAACATTTTATTTTTATTCGATAAATCTTGATTTATATTCGATAATCGTGTTATTTGATTATATTCGGATACCTTGTCATTGATATTCAATAAATCTCGATTTATATTCAATGAAATGTTTTGATTCGTATTTAATAATGTTGATGTACACGTGCTAGATGTAATGAACAGAGTTCAATTTTCATTGAAGTAAATCGTAGAGTTTGGCGATATTCTATTCGGCCTAAAGTCAATATGCATGAATTTAGTCCTATTGATTGTAGGTGAAATGCATAATTTAAAAATTATTTATGTGAAGTTTGAAAAATGATACACTATTTCTTCAATAAACCATTCACGTAATACTTATGGTATAATACCTGGAGAAGAGAGTGTACTCTCTACTCCTGAGTATGGGTATTATAAGTATTACGTGTATGGTTTAGTAAGGGAATAATTTATTATTTTTTATTCAAGTGCCTATGATACAAATATGTGTCGGCCAGGAAGCACATGCGCCATTGTTTCCTTTCTTTAAAGAGTCCTGTGAGCACAATCACCCCAGATATATAGCGTGTTAGATCTTCTGTACACTCCAACCCTATGAAAAATATACATACATATTAATATATATACATGTATATCACAATGAACTGGATTTCAAAACCTTGTTACTGTACCAGTGACGTGTTGAGCAATCTCACTGTTAGATATATATATTAGGTCCCAGGTGATCTCTGGCGGCTGTGAGTGATTGCCCCTGGAATATGTTGCCCGCATGCGTTGGTACTCCAGGAGAGTAAAAGCCCCCCCCCCCCCCCCCCCCCCCACTCTCTCTCTTCAGGGGGATAATGTAGTAGAATAAATTATGTAAGAATTTTTTTATTATTAAAAATAATGTTTCTGCATTTATGAAAAAAAAAATTCCGACTTCACTTAGATCGGCAATGATACACAACTTGTATCAAATGCTTAAATAAATTCCTGCTGTGAAACATTGAAAAAAGATAAATGGTAATGTAGCATGCAGTCCAAATAGCAAGTTTTGATAGAGTGTCGGAAAATCAGTCGAATTCATAGAGTTGATAACGATAATAAAATGGATGGCATGTATGCCTCCTGTCCCTCCTCTTCAGTGCGCGCAACAATGATCAAAGATAAAATGTAAGGTCTATCGAGAAGGTCAACATACTTTTAAAAATAAAGTAACATTAATTAAGTACATTAATATATTATTTGACAAGTTCTAAAGTACTTTGTTTCAGTGCAAATTTCAAGAGGCCCAAGTTACACTCCTTGTCTTTTGCCACAATCTGTTTCTTGTGAAAGCTTCACCTGGACGAACGAAATTAATTCATGCATTTTTTTTAAATTCCAAAGTCAAGATCCCCTGAACATTGATTTTCTTTTTCATTTTTAAATTATTTTGGCATTTAAACCGTCCTGTGACTTTTCTAACTAAGCGTACAAAAGATAAAACCACCCCTGTTTCGCTTCGGTCCCTAGATACATCTCTATATCGATGTGTTTACACATGAATAAACAGTTTTAATGAAATATTTCGGCTGAAAGATGACGAATCTGATTTACACATGCATTTTAAAAAAATGTTGAAATCAAAGATTTACATTTCAAAGGTGTTGATGATCGCTGGCAAACGACACAGCGTCATTATAACAATCGAAAACAATTAGAGAAGGATGGTGTTAAAAAGTTTTTAATTCTTTTATCGTAATATAAAAGAAATACCGCGAAGTCTACTCCGCGTAGGTGCCTTCACATTTCATTAGTTTCCTCAGATTTGATTCACGTAATAGTATTTAAAACACATTTGCTTTCAATATTGCATACAGGCCCAAAGGAAGAAATTTAGATATATGGGGGTGAGTTAAAACCAAATTGGGAGAGGAATATAATCTAGGATAAACTTTCTAGGAGGTTCTATTTAGTTATGGACGCGAGTGCGGGTTATCTCCTCATTCAGAAACAAAGTCGGTGAACAATACTCAAACACTGGGACCCTTTTCCAGCGAAGGCCTTGGATCTTTCGATACCATCACTCTCTTTCACCATGCAGTTCCTTTTCAAACGAAAACATGGAGAATTTGAAACGACACAAAGTATCTTTCTTTCTCTCCAAAATATATATCAGGAATCTAGATATTTACGAATTCATGAAATATTTACTTTCAACAATCTTGAATCCTCTTTGTTATAAAATACGTGTGTGTCGCTGCTCGCTCTCGCGCCATGCATCACTACCTCCACAAGTAAAGAAATTCTGGCATTTACATTTACCACAATCACAAAACCTCAGTCACAAAAATCATCAAAATTATAATCACAATGGCCCATATTACCTCTTTAAGGTCACCGATCCAGCTACCGAAATGATGTATGTAGGAACTAAACAAGAGGACCACGAGCCTTAACGGTCACGTGTGTGTCAGGTAACAACAATTACATTGACAGGCGTCAATTATCTTTTTAGAATGAAAATGAAATGTATTTGGCTTTTCAGATTTTTCTTCTTCAAAAAGCTTCCGTACCTATAGTCTATGCGTCTGGTATTCCATATTTTGGTAAAAATCACATTTTTCATATCCATATTTAAAGTAGTCTGTCCCAATATATAAATGTAAAGAGGATGGTTCTATTCGATAAAAAAAAAACAACCTAGTAAACTCAACCCAAGAATCTGAACCCCTTATTTTGGGGTAGGGAACTTCAAAAGTTTGGTGGAAAGTTCTATACTCTCCATAACCATGTATTCCTGTGGGGATCCGGGTTAGAATAGGTCCTTAGTACCCCCACCCCACCCACTTTCGTAATGTCCCGTGGGGATCCGGGTTATAATAGGTCCTCAGTACCCCCACCCCCGGAATGTCCCGTGGGGATCCCGGTTAGAATAGGTCCTCAGTACCCCTTGCTTGTCGTAATTGGCGACTAAATGGGACGGTCCTTCGGAGGAGACCGCAAAAACAGAGGTACCCTGTCACAGTAGGTATGGCACGATGAAAATCCCCCCCCCCCCCTACTCAAAGGTCGTAAAGGCCGATCATAGGCCTAAATTTTGTAGTCATTCACAGGCAATAGTGATGCCTCCATATTAGTGAAAAATTCTCAAGAGGAACGTCAAACAATATACAATCAATCAATCAAGCTGGATAGGGAGTTTAAAGAACAATTCATATTCACTGTATGAAGCGTAAAAACCTAACGTAGCACCAGGACCACTCTCTCAGAAGCTTCAGAATTTCCGGTATACAGGAATCTGTTTTGAATTTCCGGTAGAGGAATCTGTGCTCACAACGACTATACACAGTTTGTTTTGAAAAAAAAAAGAAAGATTATATTTTTAAAGATTGCATCATTTATCAAACATTAGATCTGATCGAGATATATAGGGCTCACGACAGGTGTGACCGGTCGACAGGGGATGCTTCCTAGGCACCTGATCCCACCTCTGGTATATCCAGGGGTTCGTGTTTGCCTAACTATCTATTTTGTATAATTGCTTATGGGATTGATCACTGTTCGCTCTTTTCACCTTTCATCCCTTGATCCAGGGATTTCATAACTTTAGAAAATTGTTTCTTCTTCATTACAAGTATGTATTCAGTTTAGCTGTTTGACGTCCAGGGGTGAAGAAGATAATTTTTGATTGATTAAGGTATTCAATGTATAATGGGGGGGGGGGGGGGGGGCATGAACTCGCGACCTCTCGGTTACGAAGCGAACGTTCTACCACTGCGTATCTGGGAGGTTGTGGGTTCGAGTACCATTCTATCCCCTGGATCCCTTTCGTGTATCACCTGGATTTTTCGTGTATATCTAGCACATTATGCAGTTTGTCTGTGGGATGCCCCTGGATCAGGAACATTTGAGAAATGGCCTAATATTTTCAAATTTTGACGTCACCTCAATTTCAAGGGATGCAGTATACACATTATTAGTATCCCTTAACTCAGAATTATTTCGAAAATTGATTTAAAAAATTATAATATACCCGCAGAGCACGTGGCCTGATTGATCCGGGTGACCGAATGATATAATGATACAGGTTTTGTAACTGAACGTTTTCTAAAGCAGCAGTGTATGTAAGGATGACCCAGTAACATTTTTAGCAGTGAATGTAAGGATGACCCAATAGTATTTGAAGCAGTGTATGTAAGGATGACCCAGTAACATTTTTAGCAGTGAATGTAAGGATGACCCAATAGTATTTGAAGCAGTGTATGTAAGGATGACCCAGTAACATTTTTAGCAGTGAATGTAAGGATGACCCAATAGTATTTGAAGCAGTGTATGTAAGGATGACCCAGTAACATTTTTAGCAGTGAATGTAAGGATGACCCAATAGTATTTGAAGCAGTGTATGTAAGGATGACCCAGTAACATTTTTAGCAGTGAATGTAAGGATGGTCCAATAATATGTGTAGCAGTGTATGTAAGGACGACCCAATAATATTTGTGATTGATTCCTAGATTCGTTTTTAATGAAAGCCTCATACATGTACTACTGTGATACCTATTGTATCGTAAAGAAAACATGATAATGGACATATATGATTATAAAACATAAACTAAGAAAAAACCATTCAAACTTACAATTAAATTTTGTTCCTTTTCGGGACATGACCTGTCCCTTCTCATGACAAAGAAGCTAATCTCATGTAAACATTGAAATGAACAAAAACAGCACAGAATTTCTTATCCAAACTACCTAAATCTAGAGTGTACGGTAAGCTACATTATTGATGTTTGGGTAGAAGATAGTATTTCGTAAAGCACGTCCGAACTGTTGAATATACTAACTGCAATGTGATCGTCAATTATCCTGGCCTAATCAGGGATCAAACTAATTAAAGAAGGTAAAAAAAAAATAACCACGACCCTGATCTTAATGAGCCAAACGGAAGAGTATTTATCGCCTAATCCTGTGTTTTTCCAGCATGAATAGAATGATAATGAAATAATATTAATGATATATAGTTTAATTGGAACTCAATCTGAAAATAAGTAGAATATCAAAAATGGGATCAATGTAGAATATAGCTTGATTGATTGAATCTTGCTTAACCTCTCGCTCGCTCGAGAATTTTTCACTCATATGGAGACGTCACCAAGACCGGTGAAGGGCTTCAAATTTAGGCCTATATACTCGGCGCTTCGCTTACGGCCATTGAGCAGTGAGGATTCTTTAGCGTGCCACATCTACTGTGACACGGGTCATCCGTTTTTAATGTGGCATTTACACCTGATGCCGACCGTTTGGTGTTGGAACTGTCACTACCTATTTTAACGACTTAGGTCTGTCGCGGCCAGGATTCGAACCCCGGCCTACCGCACGCGGGGCGAACACCCTAACCTCTCGGCCACAGCGGCGGTCCTTATAGAATACAGAAGGAGCTCATAAAAGAAGGTCTCGATTAGCGTATGTCTCATTCCCATCCTGTTACTTTGATAGCTGCACTTGGAGGAAAGACGCGATCGAAAAATCATTAATTAACCATTTCTGGATTTCGAAATCAAAGACCTCTTTCACCTTCCCTCAGATTCTTCATTCATAGTTTTTTTTAAATTTCTTTAGCATGCCGACCATATCATTACTTATGGAATTAAACGCACAAAAGATTATACACTCTGAACATGTAACACCTCGGTTCCGCTCCGGTCCCTTGAACAGTTCTACTTCCATCGATGTTCACACTTGAATAAACAATTTTAATGAAAATTTTTAGCTGAAAGAGGACGAAGCTGCTTTACATATCCATTAAATGTTGAATTGAAATATCAATATATCAAAGGTGTCGAAGATCGCAGGGTAATGACACTGTCTCTATGGGATTCGAAAACAAGTTTTGTGTTTTAAAAAATTAATCTTTGTTATAATGTGAAAGAAATACCGCGACGCTGACTCCACATAAGTGCCTTCAGACGACATTGGTTTCATTGAATTTGACTTGCGCAATAAAATTTTTACATATATATTTTTGTTTCAATAATGAATTCAGGCCCATGAGAATTACTTTAAATGTATGTGGTAATTACAAAGTGAGGGAGGAATATAATCTAGAATAAAATTTTATGGATATTCTACTTCCTTATGGAAGGGGAGCGTGAGCCCTCTCCTCATTAATTTTTAAGACTTTTTACAATGTCAAAATGAAGCTTTGTATTTAACCTCCAAATGTGTTGAATTTTGCGGTGGGACTTCAGCGATTCTGTTGATGTCTCCGCATATATTTATCTGTCTTAGACCAAATCTTACTAAGAATTAGAGCTGCAAGAAGAATGTAATAAGATGATGACGAGTGTCTTTCCTTTCCGTGTCTTTGTTTTCCATTTGTTGATCCATTGTCTGTATCATTCAGAGACTGATGTCTTGATTGATTATTGCTTAACGCCCCTCTTAAGATAATTTCACTCATATCGAGACGTCACCACTGCCGGTGAAGGGCTGCAAAATTTAGGCCTATGCTCGGCGCGTATGTCCATTGAGCAGGGAGGGATCTATATTGTGCACGGGACCTCGATTTTTGTGGTCTCACCCGAAGGACCGCTTCATTTGGTCGTCTTTTACGACAAGCAAGGGGGTACTGAGGACCTACTCTAATCCGGATCCCCAAGGGACTGATGTCTGGAGAACACATGCAGATGTATAGGAGAAATAATGTGTGAGCTTTGTGATTTGTTTGAATCTCTACACGACCTGATCTGGTTCCTGTACATATCCTCAGTTAGCTTTCAATCATCCCCTCTATAATTGTAATTTCAGGGACACGTTCTCTGTCCCCCTCTCCCTTCCCCTTTCGCTCTCCAGTTAACAATTCATTTTGTAATTCTAGTTTGGTTATCAGCCTGCTTTTAATTTAAATAAAAAACTAGACCATGTACATGACGGTACTATTTATTAATTGATAACGCATTTAAGCATAACAGTACAAAGATAAAGAAAATGTAAATATGGCAACTAAGTAAAAACGAATATCACATGTCTTAAAATTATATCGTTTTGTTATTTCACAAGTATTTGAACATTGCTAGTGATTGTTCAAGTAGGTTGTGACGTGACAACATGTTCTTTCTGAGTAGCCTCTTCGTAAGATGGTGGTTGTGTTGTGATTGCTGTTGGTTTCTCCACGTTGTCAATATTTGGTTCCTGGTCGGAAGAGGCTGGTAACACAGAATCAGTAGTTGGGACCTGATTAGTGGGTGCATCAATGATAGTAACAATGACGCTCGGTCCTTGAGTCTCCATCTGACGTCTCCGCTCCAATTCATACCTTCTCTGATTTCGTCGCCGTCGTCGGCCTTTGATATCACAGCAATCATCATCCGTTACACTAAAACAGAAGCTCCAGCCACAACCTTAAGGAAAAATACAAACAACTGCTTACTTTCCAGTCTTTTGATAACCAAGGCATTGCTTCGCTAGTGATATAGTGGACACTAGATAAAGTATTAGTATGAAAATTCAATTAATACCCAGACTTTATTTCCAGTGTACATTTAATAAGAAAACAAAATATAATTTCCCTGAAATCAGCTAAAGGCCTTTAGTCTGATATTGGGGCATCGGGTTTGTTACACATAGAAATGAGAATGTTTCGTTACTAGAGCATGTGTACATGTGATAACATATATTTACATTAACCCCGGTTTCCTCTGAGCATTCTTACTGACTTAAAATGGAGGTTCACTCTCATAAATTTTCAACATTTTAAATAGGCTAATAACTGCTTACAGATTTATCTGTACTTGACCTAAATAGTACAATTCGTATACTTTACACCCCCCCCCCCCAACAAAACAAACAAAATAACTCACCCTTTGAGTTTCTATGCCCGCAACGGACATCTACGCTATCGTCATCTGAAATCCATAAGGACTTATATAAATAGTGATTCTGGTAAAATATGAATAAAGAAGGGACGTGAACGAATAATTATAAATCATTCACCAATTTATGAACATGTGATAGAGAATAGAAAGAGGTCAATCGATTTCCATTTGATACATGTACATCTGAAGAGTTCATTTAAACATGGTCACTAGTGGCAGTTGCAAAAAAATGTTATTTGATGATGAGCTCCTGTTTACAATTATATACTATAGATGATGGGGAACAAACATTTTTCGATGGAAAAGAAAGTCAACCACTCTCTTCTAAGAAAGCATAGAACACCAAGAAACTTAAATTAGTGATGTTCTCTGAAGACACCAAACACTTCAAAACGTGGATAAGGGAATGTATACAGATTTTAACCAGAAAAGCTCACTTGAGCCAATGGTATTGAAAACATCTTATCATTTTATTTTACCATCAACGGGATCACTCCTGCAACATCTATCATCACCTCCACAGCAACCACATTTAAACCAATTTTCGCATTCACATTTACTGCAATCACAACAGTCGTCACAACAGTCACAATCACAGTCACAACAGTCACAATCACAGTCACAACAGTCAAAGTCACAATCACAGCTCCCACAATCACAATCGCCACAATCACAATCTCCATCACCGCAATCCCCGATATCCCCAAAGTCAGACATGGCTACATGTACCTGGAGAGTAAGAGTGTACGATAAAGCATTGATAATTTATTCAGATTCTCAAAGGGCAAGGTATGAAAAGGGCCCTATGTGATCCATAATTTCACTTAAATCTTAGAATACACATAAGACCGTAAAATCTGTTTATTACAAGACTATACCTTAGTAAAATAAGGCAACACATTTGATGGATTTCATTGGCTAAAGTCACGAAATTGTCTTAGATGTAAGCAATTGCAAGTTTAGGGTTTTAATAGAAAATGATATTTATATAATGTCGCTCACGAATGTACAATGTATGTATCAATTCTGGAAAAGTTTACTTCAGTATATTTATTCTAAATATCGTATTCTACTGTGTCAGTATCTCGTAAAATATAACAGGTTTTCGTTACATATGTACACTAACATACATTAAAGTGCACTATATTCAACGAAGAAAGAATCAATACCCCTACATATATTTACATACTCTCTCTCTCTCTCTCTCTCTCTCTCTCTCTCTCTCTCTCTCTATATATATATATATATATATATATATATATATAGTTTCGAGGAAATCGTCAAATTGAATAAATTACAAAATAACGAATATTATATAGCCAAACGTCGTACGCAGAAATTGCATAAATGAGTGAAATATTACAATCGCATCAAAGGAGTGTTTTAAAAATACAATAGAAAATCTCTAGAGTTATGTATTATTTCAGTCAAAGCCGAAGTAAGGGTACCCTGCGTGATTTGTATAAATTACCCACATTAATATATAATATTAGTAAATACCTCAGTATATGCTTGTTAATAGCAGCAATACTTAAACATCTGTCTTTTAACAATTCTTTTTAGCATATCGTTAAAGGCTAGGGAAAAATACGAGTACGATAGCAAAATTTCAACGCAAACGTAGAAACCCCCTCCCCCCAAAC
Organism: Ostrea edulis; assembly: GCF_947568905.1. NCBI lineage: Eukaryota > Metazoa > Mollusca > Bivalvia > Ostreida > Ostreidae > Ostrea > Ostrea edulis. Next base: position 24,977,738 of record NC_079170.1, read on the forward strand.
TAAAAACATTCCCGCGATGTACACGTAAGTAGATAAGTGAAGTCTTACTTTTATTATCCTCTCCAACAGATAGCAGCCACTGCACAGAGAGTAGAATATCAGGAATATATAGCTGAACAAATCACGGAACCGAGTCAATCACTACCTGTATATTTCCATTCACAGGGACGTTCCGAAGGTCAGGGACATATTATACCTATATACAGCAGCTTGTGGGAGTTAGCTTTTTTTTTTTATTTTGCCGGTTTGTTCAGATACAGTATTGAATATTGCGAAATTTCCTTTATCTCCTTTTGTTTATTCTGCCGGTTCACGTTCGGGTATTGAATATTGCGAAATTTCCTTTATCTACCTTGCCTACTCATCCAATAAAATAACAAAAATGCCCGTTTCAAATCTTTAAAAAAAACCCATTCCGATTTCTTTTCTGATAAATTAAATTTTGATAGAATTTTGAAATTATTTCATTGGGTTTAAACGGTCTTCGTTTACAGGATGGAGATTAATGTTTTACCATGTAATGATATGGTACTGTACAGTCTATTGTGAACCAGTTTCCCCTCTATTATCGAATGATAACATAAGTATGTTTTCCAAACTAATAGCCCTTATTATGATCAAAGAGGTGTAAACACTAGGACAAATCTTAAAGGAAGTTCAATTATGAAAAAAGAATACTGCAGTTGGCTATTTTGAACACTATTTTTAAATGATAAAAACAATCTATTACTGCTGCTGAAATTTGTCAATTAAAAAAAAAATGTAATAAATCATGTGATGAAAATAAAATATAAAACAGTTGTATCAAAATACTTTTTCATTTTATTTACCTGGATTTTTATATTGCAATGTTTCCTGACTTGTACTCTCGTGGGGATCCGGGTTAGAATAGGTCCTCAGTACCCCTTTGCTTGTCGTAAGAGGCGACTAGATGGGGCGGTCCTTCGGATGAGACCGCAAAAACCGAAGCCCCGCGTCACAGCAGGTGTGGCACGATAAAGATCTCTCCCTGCTCAAAGGCCACAATGGCCGAGTATAGGCCTAGATTTTACAGTCCTTTACCGGCAGTGGTGACGTCTCCATAGGGGTGAAAATTTCCCGAGAGGGACGTTAAACAATATCTAATCAATTAATCAATATAATGATATTGTGTTTCTTGACATGACCTTTTCTTCCATATACACAGAAGTACCATTGTATTTACCTAGGAAGTGCGATAATATTACCACATCTCGTTTGTATGTAATCGACAAATCACATACCGTTGGTGTTCTGAAAGTTACATGAGCAAGTTAATGAAACACCTTAAAAATGCTCTTCCTGGTATGATAACGAAACAAGCAAAGTTAAACACCCCCATTGATGATAGCAATTCTTTGATAATACACCCGTCTCTTAAGCAGGACGCTGTTAGTTAGTGCTTTTATTTGCTTATTTTATCATATGTTTACCTGAGTTTGACATCAGTCGTAATGCCTACAAACTGAATCACTTGTGTTGGAAGTAGATTTTTCTGCTGCCAAGGGTATCCCCATCTCAATAAATATCTCCAGAAATTTCCTAAAATTCTTCAAGGCTACTTTTGTTGACTCGTTGAAAGAAAATCATCAAGTATGCCGTCAGTTCTAGCTTATATAATTATGTAACCCATTCAGTGAGATAGCTAAACTCTTCAAACTTTTTACAGCTAGTTCTACACCCCGCAGGCAGACACTCAGCAAAGTAGTCTTTACCTTCTCAACAAAACTCCAGCAAATTATAATCTTCCGGTGACACAGGTAAGATCTTAAAAGCTGATCGAATATCAGTTCTGTAGCAAAATGTTGCGTTCATATGATATCTCTTTTATATGGATACGCAATTGTTTCATTTATGTCTGATACATCCGAAACCCCAGCATTTGCTGACCCCCCCCCCCTTTCGTATTTGGATAAGACATATGATCAGTCTACATTGATTTGGGAATATCTTTGAAACTAATCCCAACTTAAGAGAAGAAACGGGAAAGTGTTAATTCTACCCACTTGTTATTTCTTTACCAATATTTTTGTAGACTGATAGTCCTACTCCCATTCAGATTCTAAAGAAAAACCTTCCTTAATACCTTTTAACAAATACTGAGACTTTATAGAATTATATCCCTGCAAATAATTTCCTAGTCTATCTCCCTAAAAGGGAATAAGGAGTTTATAAACCTTATTGATTTTAGGTGAATGATTATTTGGAATCTAGGACAGAACTTGCTTTGATATTAGAGTTGAATGAGTTTTTCTTACGAACATATATGTCTACTTGTACAGCATTTTGTCCGTGGATGAGGCTTGGAGCAGACACGGGGATACTTACAGTCATTGGTTGCTTCCAGATAATTATCTGAGAGCTGCCAAATCTAAAACTTATACTTTTGTTTTCCATTTGTTGTTCCACTGTCTGTATCATTCAGAGACTGATGTCTTGATTGATTATTGCTTAACACCCCTCTCGAGAATATTTCACTCATATGGAGACGTCACCACTGCCGGTGAAGGGCTGCAAAATTTAGGCCTATGCTCGGTGCGCATTGAGCAGGGAGGGATCTATATTGTGCCACACCTGCTTTGTCACTGGTTCTCGGTTTTTGTGGTCTCACCCGAAGGACCGCCCCATTTAGTCGTCTTTTACGACAAGCAAGGGGGTACTGAGGACCTATTCTAACCCGGATCCCCAAGGGACTGATGTCTGGAGAGCACATGCAGATGTATAGGAGAAATAATGTGTGAGCTTTGTGATTTGTTTGAATCTCTACACGACCTGATCTGGTTCCTGTACATATCCTCAGTTAGCTTTCATTTATCCCCTCTATAATTGTAATTTCAGGGACACTTTCTCTGTCCCCTCTCCCTTCCTCTTTCGCTCTCCAGTTAACAATTCATTTTGTAATTCTAGTTTGATTATCAGCCTGCTTTTAATTTAAATAAAAAACTAGACCATGTAAATGACGGTACTATTTATTAATTGATAACTCATTTAAGCATAACAGTACAAAGACAAATAAAATGTAAATATGGCAACTAAGTAAAAACGAATATCACATGTCTTAAAATTATATCGTTTTGTTATTTTTTAAGTATTTGAACATTGCTAATGATTGTTCAAGTAGGTTGTGACGTGACAACATGTTCTTTCTGAGTAGCCTCTTCGTAAGATGGTGGTTGTGTTGTGATTGCTGTTGGTTTCTCCACGTTGTCAATATTTGGTTCCTGATCGGAAGAGGCTGGTAACACAGAATCAGTAGTTGGGACCTGATTAGTGGGTGCACCAATGACAGTAACAATGACGCTCGGTCCTTGAGTCTCCATCTGACGTCTCCGCTCCAATTCATACCTTCTCTGATTTCGTCGCCGTCGTCGGCCTTTGATATCACAGCAATCATCATCCGTTACACTAAAACAGAAGCTCCAGCCACAACCTTAAGGAAAAATACAAACAACTGCTTACTTTCCAGTCTTTTGATAACCAAGGCATTGCTTAGCTAGTGATATAGTGAATACTAAATAAAGTATTAGTATGAAAATTCAATTAATACCCACACTTTATTTCCAATGTACATTTAATAAGAAAACAAAATATAATTTCCCTGAAATCAGCTAAAGGCCTTTAGTCTGATATTGGGGCATCGGGTTTGTTACACATAGAAATGAGAATGTTTCGTTACTAGAGCATGTGTACATGTGATAACATATATTTACATTAACCCCGGTTTCCTCTGAGCATTCTTACTGACTTAAAATGGAGGTTCACTCTCATAAACTTTCAACATTTGAAATATACTAATAACTGCTTACAGATTTATCTGTACTTGACCTAAATAGTACAATTCGTATACTTTACCCCCCCCCCCAAAGAAAACAAACAAAATAACTCACCCTTTGAGTTTCTATGCCCGCAACGGACATCTACGCTATCGTCATCTGAAATCCATCAGGACTTATATAAATAGTGATTCTGGTAAAATATGAATACAGAACGAATAATTATAAGTCATTCACCAATTTGTGAACATGTGATAGAGAATAGAAAGAGGTCAATCGATTTCCATTTGATACATGTACAGCTGAAGAGTTCATTTAAACGTGGTCACTAGTGGCAGTTGCAAAAAAATGTTATTTGATGATGAGCTCCTGTTTACAATTATATACTATAGATGACGGGGAACAAGGATTTTTCGATGGAAAAGAAAGTCAACCACTCTCTTCTAAGAAAGCTTAGAACACCAAGAAACTTTAATTAGTGATGTTCTCTGAAGACACCAAACACTTCAAAACGTGGATAAGGGAATGTATACAGATTTTAACCAGAAAAGTTCACTTGAGCCAATGGTATTGAAAGCATCTTATCATTTTATTTTACCATCAACGGGATCACTCCTGCAACATCCATCATCACCTCCACAGCAACCACATTTAAACCAATTTTCGCATTCACATTTACTGCAATCACAGCAGTCGTCACAACAGTCACAATCACAGTCACAACAGTCACAATCACAGTCACAACAGTCAAAGTCACAATCACAGCTCCCACAATCACAATCGCCACAATCACAATCTCCATCACCGCAATCCCCGATATCACTAAAGTCAGACATGGCTACCTGGAGAGTAAGAGTGTACGATAAAGCATTGATAGTTTATTCAGATTCTCAAAGGGCAAGGTATGAAAAGGGCCCTATGTGGTCCATAATTTCATTTAAATCTTAGAATACACATAAGACCGTAAAATCTGTTTATTACAAGACTATACCTTAGTAAAACAACGCAACAAATTTGATGGATTTCAGTGGCTAAAGTCACGAAATTGTCTTAGATGTAAGCAATTGCAAGTTTAGGGTTTTAATAGAAAATGGTATTTATATAATGTCGCTCACGAATGTACAATGTATGTATCAATTCTGGAAAAGTTTACTTCAGTATATTTATTCTAAATATCGTATTCTACTGTGTCAGTATCTCGTAAAATATAACAGGTTTTCGTTACATATGTACACTAACATACATTAAAGTGCACTATATTCAACGAAGAAAGAATCAATACCCCTACATACATTTACATATTCTCTCTCTCTCTCTCTCTCTCTCTCTCTCTCTCTCTCTTTATATAATTTCGAGGAAATCGTTAAATTGAATAAATTACAAAATAACGAATATTATATAGCCAAACGTCGTACGCAGAAATTGCATAAATGAGTGAAATATTACAATCGCATCAAAGGAGTGTTTTAAAAATACAATAGAAAATCTCTAGAGTTATGTATTATTTCAGTCAAAGCCGAAGTAAGGGTACCCCGCGTGATTTGTATAAATTACCCACATTAATATATAATATTAGTAAATACCTCAGTATATGCTTGTTAATAGCAGCAATACTTAAACATCTGTCTTTTAACAATTCTTTTTAGCATATCGTTAAAGGCTAGGGAAAAATACGAGTACGATAGCAAAATTTCAACGCAAACGTACAAAAAAACAAACAAAACAAACTAAAAACATTCCTGCGATGTACACGTAAGTAGATAAGTGAAGTCTTACTTTTATTATCCTCTCCAACAGATAGCAGCCACTGCACAGAGAGTAGAATATCAGGAATATATAGCTGAACAAATCACGGAACCGAGTCAATCACTACCTGTATATTTCCATTCACAGGGACGTTCCGAAGGTCAGGGACATATTATACCTATATACAGCAGCTTGTGGGAGTTAGCTTTTTTTTTTTTATTTTGCCGGTTTGTTCAGATACAGTATTGAATATTGCGAAATTTCCTTTATCTCCTTTTGTTTATTCTGCCGGTTCACGTTCGGGTATTGAATATTGCGAAATTTCCTTTATCTACCTTGCCTACTCATCCAATAAAATAACGGAAATGCCCGTTTCAAATCTTTAAAAAAAAACCCATTCCGATTTCTTTTCTGATAAATTAAATTTTGATAGAATTTTGAAATTATTTCATTGGGTTTAAACGGTCTTCGTTTACAGGATGGAGATTAATGTTTTACCATGTAATGATATGGTACTGTACAGTCTATTGTGAACCAATTTCCCCTCTATCATCGAATGATAACATAAGTATGTTTTCCAAACTAATAGCCCTTATTATGATCAAAGAGGTGTAAACACTAGGACAAATCTTAAAGGAAGTTCAATTATGAAAAAAGAATACTACAGTTGGCTATTTTGAACACTATTTTTAAATGATAAAAACAATTCTATTACTGCTGCTGAAATTTGTCAATTAAAAAAAAATGTAATAAATCATGTGATGAAAATAAAATATAAAACAGTTGTATCAAAAATACTTTTTCATTTAATTTACCTGGATTTTTATATTGCAATGTTTCCTGACTTGTACTCTCGTGGGGATCCGGGTTAGAATAGGTCCTCAGTACCCCTTTGCTTGTCGTAAGAGGCGATTAGATGGGTCGGTCCTTCGAATGAGACCGGAAAAACGATGGTCCCGTGTCACAGCACGTGTGGTACGATAATAAAAGATCCCTCCCTGCTCATTGGTCATGGGCGTCAAGCATAGGACTCAATTTTGCAGCCCTTCACCGGCAATAGGGTCTGTAAGTCTCGTTTGGTTTCACTTTCGGTTTTACTACTTCCGGGTACAACAACATGTGGAATATATAAAGTCGTAACAGAGAATCGGCGCCAATATGTAAGTTGGTGTATTGTTAAGCGATCGGCTGCATACATGAGACTGGAAAAACCCTGCAATGTAGTTTATTTAGGTTCCTAGTCGATGCTACAGTAAGGAAGCGGTGGATATAAAGATGTAGGTACGTAATATTATCACAATTCAACGAATAACCATGTCAAATTAACACACGTGTGTATAAACTGACAGAATATACTGGATGTGTTGTTTAGATATTTCAGAGGGGGTAGGCCTACAAAAGATTTTGACAGACGAACTGATAAAAATAAAATAATAAGAGCAAAAAATTACATGTACTACAATTTCATAAATAGGGGGGGGGGGGTAAGTTTTTCTTCGTTATCGATTTCAACATTTATTAACATCTTTTACTACATAATTCCCTTCTGTCTGAAGAGGGCAAGGAACACTTATTTATTGTATCAATATAGAAAAATAACCTTGCTAGGAAAAGGGGAAAGGGTTGAAAGGACACTCTTGATACTACTTGCCTTTATATAGTCTCCTGCATGATTAAATTTTGTATTGTGTTTCAAGAGAACTGGCATATATCTTTATTGTATAATTATGTAAAAGTGACGCATGGCCTTGAAAAGAATGATTGTAACACTCATATTCTGTGCTTATTTCAGAAACTACAACTTTGTTGTGTATAAGTGAGCCACTTTAAGTCAATAAAAACAGCAACTTATGGTATATTACTTTTTTCATAGACACAAAGTTACGAAACCTGCTGAAGCAGAAGCATCTGCTTCAAACGTACATGTAGGAACCAAAGTTGATACTGCTACCAATATATCTGTACCAGACAACAATGAAGTGCATCTACATGATCACGAGTATACAGCACCAAACCCTCAACATTTAAAAAGTTACAGTGTACGATACAAGTATTCTAGTACATCAAACCAGGAAGTTACAACGGTTGTTAAGTTTAGTGTCAGGTGGTTTTTCTGTATTTTCTTCATTCTCATTTCAGTGTTATCTAAATTTATATGCACACCAAATACTATAATGGTATTGCTTTTGTTCTTACAGCTTCCCTTGAAGACTATGATGTTGTAAACTTGCAGTGAGAAATATACCTGCTTAATTAAAGGAAACCATCCTTGACAATTGGGAACATCATAATTGAAAGACCCTGGAAAGGTATGTTTTAGTGGTTCGTTAAGGAAAAATGAACAATGCACTTTCTATACACTGACTAGTTATCAATTTCACAGGTCAGCGCAGATTTCACAGTATTCAATTACCTAGTAATTTTAGGGGGGTATAAATGTTGCTGTATACACCATTTTCTGTGGATATTTTTCATATATTCTTGAAATTTTGTTTGAAGGGATCATGAACACTGTTGGGAGTGTCCATTCAACTGAAATATAAAAGTCAGAAGAATTGAAGATTGCAATGGATGCAACAGAAGTGACCTAATATGACCAAATTGATATGAATAGCCAGTTTTTCGCTTGCAGTAATGACAAGAGTCGCCACAAAGAAAAGACCTTAATGTGTATTACACCTAATGCAGCTTATTTCCAATCTGTATGCTGGATACAAATCTAATTTGGCAATTGTGAACCATTGTGGCATTTTAGAGAAGTTGCAAGTTGGTGATATATTCCTGGCGGACAAAGGATTTTGTATTTTTGACAAACTTCCAAATGACATGACACTTAATATCCCATTCTTTCTTACAAATAAATCCTACTTCTCAAAAGAGGATGCACAACTTTGCTATAAAATTTCCAGATGCAGAATCCATGTTGGATGGGAAAATGAGAGAATAATTTTTTTTTTAAAAATTCCTTAGCCATATTCTATCATAGTCAAGATATTGATCTGACAAAATGTTTCAGATTTGTGTGGATCATGTGAATTTGCAGGTTCCCCTTTTGAAGGAGATTGCAGATAAATCCTACAAACTTATTAGATTAATTGCATGTATATATATATACCTTAAATCTGCACATACCTGCCACATTGAATTTTTAAAGTTAAAAGTAATGAATACCATATGTGCAATATAACTTTTCTACATATTTATATAAATATAAAGCCTTTTATATTCATATGAATATAAAGCCCTTTGGAACGTCTCCATCAGAATGAAATATTCTCGAGAGGAATGTTAAACAATATACAATCAACCATAAAGCCTTTTGTTCTCATTCTGAAGGGTTTCAAATCTGCATTATTAAAAAAGAAGTAAAATCCATTGTTTTAGTAAATGCATGTAATTGAATGATTTTTGTAAAGCTGGACACTGTGTCTATACATACATGTATTTTGGTTCATCTAAAATAAGAAAAACTCTGTCTATAATGTTTATTCAATAAATATACATGTAATTACATAATTTTGATAGATGCACCACTGATATCATAATAAAGTATATGTACATGTGGTTATGTGTGTGTGTTTTAGACTGCAAAAATACTTCATTATTATAATTAAACTCTATCCCGCTTGAAAGGTTGACATAATACATCTTTGTCGATGTGAATTATTTGAGTGTCACTAGGAATCCACACTAGCAAATCACAGCATTGGGTGTCTTTCAGGTGTTGTTGTCCTTGAATTTGATGCCAATATTCATATTTTGTTTTGAGGTGCAGCGAACCATCCCTTGCATCACTTTCTAAAATGGCAAATGTCATTACATGTATTGATAAAATATACATGATTTACAAGTGCTCTGATTAGTGGTGAAAGTATTATACTGTAATATGCATACTTATTTTGACATAGATGTACTGCAGTATTCAAAATTTGATGCAAGTAAAGTTTATAAAGAACATTAGCAGTTCAATATCACAATGAAGCCTAAGTAGTATTTGTATTTCATTCATAAAATGTTACTTTAAAGTTATAATAAACTTGGATACATCCATAATGATATATATGAATACATATATGTACAGCTTATGTACATGTATTGGGTACACATACACATAATTGTTCAATCTATAATGCTGACTTACCAAGAGGGAAATCCCACCATTTGCACAGGCCTCTTTAATTGTCATTGTTCGAGCTGAAAATGGGCACTTAGCCTCAATTAAGAATTTCTGGGGTTGCTGAAAATGGCCTGTTGCCCTGCGGAATGAGGATGCAGTTAATTCCTTCATTGTTGTTGTGAACTTTGACTGTGTCGACTTTGGATGTTTTATCCAACTACTGGCGTATTTTACATTGAACAGTTTTATTTGCCTTCTTATATCTGAAAAATTCCAATATATCTACATGTAAAAATTTATCTTCACAGTTCGAACCCATTTATTACCTACTTTGGGTATAGATAAGATAAGTTTATTCCAATTTTGGGCCCAGAGGGCAAAACAGCAAGACAGTTTATAAAGAAAGAAATTTCTAAAAAGAAAGAAAGTTTACAACATATAAACTTATAATTATTATAATCATAATAGATATAGATCCAAACATGTATTGACATCATTTTATCTTTAAATTGTGTACCTGCCTTTGAAAATTTGCTGTCATATGAAGATCGACACTTATACTGCCCCATTATGGGCATACTGGCATCAGACATCCACATTAATGATGAATGCACAATGCACAACACCTTTATCCTCAGATTCAAGGCATATCTATAAAATATTTTAAAAATATTAAACAATCTTAACCCATCTGTGATGTAACTGATATAGATAGGCATATTTAATGCGCTTTATTTATTGAATATACAACTGTACACTGCAGGTGCGTAAATGTAGTTTCGTTGTTCACCCCCCCCCTCCCTCCCCCCCAGTACGTTCGTATAAATACAAAGCAAGTTTTATGCATAATCCGTTTTTATTTTCAAGTATTAATATACTTTCAATTGGAATGATTTGAGAATATAAAAACGTATCGTACATCTCTCTAGTTCATAGATTATGCTTTTACCAACCTGCTCTTTCTGCAAGACGTACCCGGCCTCGTCGATGCTTGTACACTGGCGGTTAATACGTAATTCGTCAAGCACGAAGCGAAGAATCCTCGACCACTCCACTAATGCTTCAATTCCCATGTTTATCTCATTAAAACCTCCACATAATCGATTGATAACGCTATATCTATGTATACCACTCTCTACACAGTGCAATCTGAGATGTTGATGTACCCGGAAGTTAATAATCTCGCTAAATCTCGGCAATCACATGACGAGACTTACAGACCCTATGGTGACGTCTCCATATGAGTGAAATATTTTCGAGTGGGACATTCAACAATTTCAATCAATCAATCCTAAGTAGTAGCTGTTGTGTAGTGTCATTCCTATTTACAAGAATAATGGCGATGCGGATTGGGGGAAGATGTCATGGATTCAAATTCTTATTGGATAGTTGTTTACTTAATCCGAGCATATTTAACATTTATATACAGTTTGTTCTCTATATACCCGCGTATCCCGTTGACTGAGCAGTATCTGTAATCACGTGGGGATCCGGTTTAGAATAGGTCCTCAGTACCCCTTTGCTTGTCGTAAGAGACGACTAGATGGGGCGGTCCTTCGGATGAGACCGCAAAAACCGAAGCCCCGCGTCACAGCAGGTGTGGCACGATAAAGATCTCTCCCTGCTCAAAGGCCACAATGGCCGAGTATAGGCCTAAATTTTACAGCCCTTTACCGGCAGTGGTGACGTCTCCATAGGGGTGAAGATTTCCCGAGAGGGACGTTAAACAATATCAAATCAATCAATCAATATAATGATATTGTGTTTCTTGACATGACCTTTTCTTCCATAAACACAGAAGTACCATTGTATTTACCAAGGAAGTGCGATAACATCACCACATCTCGTTTGCATGTAATCGACAAATCACATACCGTTGTTGTTCTGGAAGTAACATGTGCAAGTTAATGAAGCACCTTAAAAATGCTCTTCCTGGTATGATAACAAACAAGCAAAGTTAAACACCCCCATTGATGATAGCAATTCTTTGATAATACACCCGTCTCTTACGCAGGACGTTGTTAGTCGGTGCTTTTATTTGCTTATTTTATCATATGTTTACCTGAGTTTGACATCAGTCGTAATGCCTACAAACTGAATCACTTGTGTTAGAAGTAGATTTTTCTGCTACCAAGGGTATCCCTATCTCAATAAATATCTCCAGAAATTTCCTAAAATTCTAACTTTTGTTGACTCGTTGAAAGAAAATCATCAAGTATGCCGTCAGTTCTAGCTTATATAATTATGTAACCCATTCAGTGAGATAGCTAAACTCTTCAAACTTTTTACAGCTAGTTCTACACCCCGCAGGCAGACACTCAGCAAAGTAGCCTTTACCTTCTCAACAAAACTCCAGCAAATTATAATCTTCCGGTGACACAGGTAAGATCCTAAAAGCTGATCGAATATCAGTTCTGTAGCAAAATGTTGCGTTCACATGATATCTCCTTTATATGGATACGCAATTGTTTCATTTATGTCTGATACATCCGAAACCCCAGCATTTGCTGACCCCCCCCCCTCGTATTTGGATGACATGATCAGTCTACATTGATTTGGGGATTTCTTTGGAACTAATCCCAACTTAAGAGAAGAAACGGGAAAGTGTTAATTCTACCCACTTGTTATTTCTTTACCAATATTTTTGTAGACTGATAGTCCCACTCCCATTCAGATTCTAAAGAAAAACCCTCCTTAATACCTTTTAACAAATACTGAGACTTTATAGAATTATATCCCTGCAAATAATTTCCTAGTCTATCTCCCTAAAAGGGAATAAGGAGTTTATAAACCTTATTGATTTTAGGTGAATGATTATTTGGAATCTAGGACAGAACTTGCTTTGATATTAGAGTTGAATGAGTTGTTCTTATGAACATTTATGTCTACTTGTACAACATTTTGTCCGTGGATGAGGCTTGGAGCAGACACGGGGATATTTACAGTCATTGGTTGCTTCCAGATAATTATCTGACAGCTGCCAAATCTAAAATTTATACGGTACCAATTTTGATGCACCAAATATAAAGTTTGCGATTGCCATTATGGTTTTACACTGTTTTGGCAATATTTCAGCCATTTTAGCGCGGTAGATATTGAAGTTGAATTTATGACGTCACACTGTCGGTTCCGGTTTATTTCATCAGCACTACTGTAACCATGACAAGTCGCGAACAGTTAGTTTGGAGACTTATATATTTGAGTCCGTTTTTTCGCAAAAAGAAATTAAGAAAATCCATATATGCACCCATGGTTGCATGAGGTGAGTTGCATGGGATACATTGTAAAGTCAGGAATGATGTGGCATATTTATAATTGTGAAGAACTAATTTCAGTTTTACACTTTTCGAGTTACTGTCCAGAAACCATATTTGTCTGAAGTTTTCAATCTATTTTTTGTCACTGTGACCTTGACCTTTGACCTTTTCCCTCCAAAATCAAGAGGGGCCTTGCTTTGCTTGTATCCAACAATATATCCATATTTCATTTGATTCAAATAAAAAAAAGTTATCCTCCGGAAACCAAAATGTTTTGGAATTTAAAATCTATTTTCGGTCACTGTGACCCTGACCTTTGACCTATTTTCTCCAAAATCAATAGGGGGTCTTCCTTACCTGGTACCCAGCGATATCTTGAAGTATCATGTGATTCGGATTTAAACTTTCTGAGTTATCATTCGGAAACCAAATATTTCTGAAATTTTTATTCCATATTCGGTCATTGTGACCTTGACCTTTGACCCTTTCCCCCCAAAAATCAATAGGGATCTTTCTTCCCTGATACACAACAACATATCAAAGTTTCATTTGATTTGGATTTAAACTTTCTGAGTTATCATCCGGAAACCAAATATTTCTGAAATTTTCATTCTATTTTCGGTCACTGTGACCTTGACTTTTGACCATTTTCCTCCAAAATCAATAGGTGTCTTTTTTACCTGGTACCCAGCAATGTATCAAAGTTTCATTTGATTAGATTGTAAACTTTTCGAGTTATCATCCGGAAACCAATTGTTGACGCCCGCCCGCCCACATCACCAAACCAATAGCCGAGTTCAACTTTGTTGCAACTCGGCTAAAAAGAAGACGTTTAGTCGAGTTGCAGACCAGGCAAACGGTACACGTTTATTCATACAAATGTCTCGAACCTCAACTTGTCAAATGCTACGTAAATGATTGGTTTACAGTTTACATAGTCTTTTCTTTTCAGATGAGTTAGTTACCGTAGGTCAGGAATTTCGAGAGAAAAAACCTTTTTCACATCCCCATCGCATTAGAGTAATTAAGTGCTTAATGGGAAGGCATCAACCTATTTATTTGTAAACTTTACAGCATGCACATCTTTAAAGGTCTTAGAATCTCATCAAAACTGGAACAGACGGTGTGATGTCAAAATTGTTGATTTTTTTGGTCTTCAATACAAATTTAGTTCCACGTTATGGCAGCCTTTTTAGATAGTTCAAATTTCAAGTTTTAACGTTTTCAAATTATTACTGAAGCTTATGAAAAGTGAAGACAACGAACAGTAATCAATTTTAATAACTCCCACAAGCAATAAAAAATGGTAATTATAATTAATATTCACCTGAATTTTAGCAGTAGATATTGATTGATTGATTAGATATTGTTTACATGATACTTCATGATTTATTTTTGAATTTCAGAACGAAAGGTTTATTTACAAATTTTATTCAATTAGATCTTATAATTGATAATACGAAAATAAAAGTTACATATTTTTGGGATACTAGTGTAGCTATATTACACGTAGGCCCCTATAGGCCTAATAAACATGAGATTATACGAATATCGTTGCATGATTGATAGAGTTTGTAATGTAGATAAAATATGAAAATAGAATATAATTTTGAGTAAATTTATTCAAAGTTCACATTCATTGATAGAATATATTTTTGGGATTACAATGATTACATACTTCCAGTGTCTTCGCTTTAACTAAGCGGTTGACTTTAATTTATATTTTGATTTGTCTCAGTCTTTGGAAAATGAAAAAAATAATTATTGGCACAGCGTCTGATTTTAAATTGATCTATTTGTGTCCACATTGTTTGGCTACCGACGGATGTACTGAAGTACAGTGTTCATGGCACTGAATCCATCACGTCGGAGATTTAGTATACCCATATCGTTTTCTTCTGAATCTGGTATCCCTTGGGAAAAGGCACATATGAACCATCTTCTACGACCTAACACATGTACTACAATTAAATGCAGCACACTTTGGCATTTTTCAAAGCTATGCAGTTTTGAAATACTTCGTTATACCATGTCTATAGTTGTTTACATCACAGTGGGTCTTTTTGACATCATCAGCAAGGGTGATTAGCCTCGATCATCAAAGATAATTTTCATGATCGAGTATATTTGATCAGCTGTTATGATGTTATAATGCATTAAAAAAAATAATAATTTTTTTTCTTGTTTAATAAACCTTGATTAATGAATTTCCATACATAACTCAATTTCTTCAGGATATCGTTTCTTATGATCAAGAATGTTTCACTAATGTGGATGCAAGGTGAAAATAACAACAGTAATCAATCTCATAACTTCTATAAGCAATACAAAATAGAGAGTTGGACAAACACGGACCCCTGGACACACCAGAGGTGGGATCAGGTGCCTAGGAGGAGTGTTACCATTGCCAGTGAAGGGCTGCAAATATTAGGTCTATGCTTGGCGCTTACGGTCTTTGAACAGGGATGGATCTTTATCGTGCCACAGCTGCTGTGACACAGAACCTTGGGATATTTCTAAATACATATTTAGTTTATTTAGTTCAAGGACATTTGAACTTAATTTTCTCAAAATGTGTTATTGCTAATGAAATTCATCAAATATAAATTATACTTTAATTGTTTAAGAAATTATTCGTTATTTGTATGAGTATAATAATTCAGTTCAGTTATAATCATTGAGGGTGTCTGCGAGATTTCAGTTCCTCTTAGGACCTCGACTAACGCCACGGGGAAATAGTCCTGGCTTCAGGGAACTGGAATCTTCAAACTCTCTCAATGATATACTTGTAACTGCGAAGGAACAATCACTTAAGATAATTCCACCCTTCTAGAATTATAGGTTCAATCTTATATTGGGCAATCACACATATACCTGTTCTAAATGTCAGAAATATTGCAATTTTCCTTAAACATGATCAAATTTTCACAAAATCTGGTTAAAACGATACAATAGTATTCATAACAATTTCATGAAAATGTTTCTTAAAAAACAATGTTTGTGATAAATAAAGGAAATATATCACATAATGGATTCGATAAAGGATTCTATGAAAACAGAGTTATTGCCCTTGGATTCAATGTTTTGAAACATATTCTGTTATTGATTATACTTGTGTATAACTTAGACATTTGAAGCACTTTATGGTTAACAAGATATTTTACAATAACTATTGAAAAAAAAACTCCAACAACGATCTAGATTGCCAATGCAACCTGTCATTGGGTCCAATGATTGTTGATTTGTTTCATACTGTTTGTTAGGCCGTTCTTTACAAACTGATTTTGACTACATATCATTTCATTTATTGGTCACAGTAGCTCAATGGTAGGGCATTCGCTTAATAACCGGTAGGTCGTGAGCTCAAGCCCCGCTCGTGCCATGGCCGCGTAAAACTTTAAAAGACTTTAACATAAGCAGTGATTACTCCTTCGCTAACCGCTCCGCAGTTAAATGTGAAAATCGCAGATTTTTCAGATATGACCTTAAAATGGAGGTCCTGTGTCGTGGCAGGCTTGGTACGTCAACATACCCTAACTGCTACGGTCGTAAGATTTAAACACGGGTTTAGATTTGTAGTTTGTTTGTATATTGTTTAACGTTCCTCTCGATAATTTTTCACTCAAATGGAAACGTCACCAAGATTTAGGTCAATGGTCGGCGCTTATGGCCATTGAGCATTGGGGGTTCTTTAGGGCGACTTACGTACTGTGACACGGGCCATTAATTGTTGAGGTCATCTCCGAGGACCCTTGACATTCACACCTGATGCCGAGCGTTTGGCGATGGAACAGTCACTACCTCTTTTAACGACTTAGGTCTGCCGCGGCCGGGATTCGAACCCTGACCTTCGGCATACTGGGGTAACGCAACGGGTGAAGTCTAAATATGTGTGAAAAAGTATCAACGGGACGTAAAAGAAACAACCGTTTATACCGGATCAAGGGTTAGGGCTCTGTACATATATTGCACATCGAACAATGAAGTGCACCATCCACCCACGTGGAGTTCTAGGGACTAAAGACGAAATTTTCAGCACTTGAATGATTCTGAGAAACTTGCAATCGACAGGTATGGGATGATCAAGACGTTTAAAAGAGACCACTAATTTGATGTTGTAACGTGTACGTAATTGTGATAAACAAAATATATTTTATATACATATATTCACATGTAAATGAAAGGTTTATACAACGAACTATGATCAAAATCATAACTCCTATAAGCAATACAAAATAGAGAGATGGGCAAATACGGATCCTAGATATACAAGAGATGGGGTCAGGTGCCTAGGGGGAGTAAACATCTCCTCTCAACCGGGCACACACGCCGTGATTTTTCACATCATATCTATACCCAATTAAAATATATTTCATATACCGTAGATTCTAGAAAGACCCACTTTACATGCAAATTAATCACCTTTAAAAAAAAATGACAAACGGAATTTCTTAAATCTTTGAGGTTGCATCAGTGAAAAGAGACTGCCAAAATATGATAGGCCATGGATAAGGAGTTCCATGAATCACTGATACGTAGGCCAACGGCATGCATGGTGCTTTGAACGAGAAAAAAACTTTGGCTAATAGAAGGTAAATATTTTTTCTTCTGAGTCCTTTAAAAAAGACTTGTATAACAATATATTCACAATTATTAGATAGGACTTATTCATTTTGAATTGTTTTCTAACGTCTGTTATTTTAGAATTATTTATACTTGTACCTAGTAGGTAGTTAAACGAACATTAACCTCAGTACCCCCTTGTTTGTCGTAAGAGGCGGCTAAATAGAGCGGTTATTTGAATGAGACCGCAAAGTCCGATGTCCCGTGTTACAGCAGGTTTGGCACGATAAAAATCTCTCCCTGCTAAATGGCCATAAGCGCCGAGCATAGACCTAACTTTTTCAGTCCTTCACCGGCAGTGGTGGCGTCTCCAGATGAATGAAATATTCTCGAAAGGGACGTTAAACAATATTTAATCAATCAATTTACAAGATCCAGAGCTACCGAACTATTCAAGTACGATATTGAAGACGAATTCCCTCTTCATAATGTAGCACAACTTTCCCCACTACGTCGAACTTGTAGACTGGATGATTTTTATAGTGTTGGCAATGCATTTGTTACTAAAACATTGTGGGATTCGGGTTAGAATATGTCCACAATACCGTTTGCTTGTCTTAAGAGGCAACTAAATGGGGCGTTCCTTCGGACGAGACTGCAAAAACCCTTGTCACAGCAGGCGTGGGACGACAAAAATCCCTCCTCGCTTAAAGACTCAGGAGTATCAGCGCCGAGCATAGGCCTACATTTTGTAGCCCTTCACCGGCAATGGTGAAGTCTCCATATGAGTGAAAAAATTATGAAGTGGAACGTTAAACAATTTAAACCGACTAAAACACACATTCCCTCTTTCCTGCAACCGGTTGCGGTAGCGCAGTGCTACGTAGAGAATTCGCGTCGTGACTCAGAGGTCATAAGTTCGAGCCCAGCTCGTGCCTTGGCAGCGGCAAACGGAAGACGTAACCATAGGTAATGAGTGCTCGTTTGCTAAACGCACGGTAATTAAAAAGTGAGAATCATGGGTTTTTCTTATGCAAGGTGAAGATCACGAACAGTGATCAATCTCATAACTCCTACAAGCAATACAAAATAGATAGTTGGGCAAACACGGACCCCTGGACACACCAGAGGTGGGATCAGGTGCCTATGAGGAGTAAGCATCCCCTGTTGACCGGTCACACCCGCCGTGAGCCCCATATCCTGATCAGGTAAACGGAGTTATCCGCAGTCAAAATCAGTCTGCCAAGAACGGCTTAACAATCGGTATGAAACACGTCAGACAGCATTTGACCCAATGCGAGGTTGTATTGACGAACTAGATCGTTATAACGACCATATATTTTGCGAAATGCTGACTTCAATCGAGACTGTTGAAATCCCTGTACCATCAACTTGTTTGTCAGTAGCTTACCTCGATTTAAAAACTGACTATACCCAGAACAAGCTCTTGCATATCGAATTAGTTGAGATATATAAACACCATATGCAGGTGATAATGGAATATTGCTACATAAATGTGGGAAGTTGACGATGGAGAAGCTGAAATCATCCCGTTTGTCATACAGTTGAGTTGTTAGTTTGCCGTTAATATCTACTTTCAATAAAATATCTAAGTATGAAGCTTAGATATCCTTAAAAACGGAGGCCCGTGTCGCGGCAGGTTTTGGCACTTTAAAGAATCCCCACTGCTACAGCCCTGGGCGCGAAACATACATAACCAGAAATATGTTCGAAATTATTATTCATGAGCTATGATGTCATGATGAATATTGCGTAGATGACGACACCATGAATACATGGAGGCGGATTATTAATTATAAAAGCTTTGTAAACATAGTTTACGGTTAACATCAAAGTAAAGAAAGAAGTGAGGATCGTTCTACAGTGCAGGGTTCCTTTTACCAGTATGTCAAAGGTAAGTTCGTATGAGAATTAATTTTCTGAACATTATATGTTTAATGCAAGGTCATACAAGTCATTCTCCTGTATTCATATAATGATACAAAAGCATGTTCCCCACAGAAACTTACCGAATCAATCTATTTAATGATTATATGGTAGTGTATAACATGTTTTCACAGGAATCCTTTCGTGGTTTAGGAAATGTCAGCTAACTTTTGGCAACAGTATGCAGTAGAACACACGTCAGAACTTTATGCTCAGTATTTAAACTTTAAAATCCTATTTTGTTGGGGAGATTTTTCACTACATTTATCAGTACCAACTTAGGCTCAGTTCATCATCTCAAACACATAATTACCACTTATTACCAATTTACTGAATGTTGTCGGGGGGGGGGGGGGGTATATTCTATTTGAATGTTTGAATTCCTCACTATTCAAATTAGCAAATAAAGTAATAAAACATTTGTGTGATTTAGAATTATAATGAGAGAGAGAGAGAGAGAGAGAGAGAGAGAGAGAGAGAGAGAGAGAGAGAGAGAGAGAGAGAGAGTCAACCGTTATTTCATATTGGGTTACTTTTTCCTCAGGGAAAAGAATACCTTATTAAATGGAAAGAGCGGTCAAGTTTTGACACAACTTGGGTGTCGGCTAATGATATTCCCGACTTGATTGCACTGCTGGGTCTGACAATGTGGCTATACCAAAGGAGTCTCCTTACCCTTAAGATGAGGTCGAGGTCATCCATACCAAGTTGTCCCAGCAATTCTATTGATCCTACAGTGGCTATATCTTCTGGCTTGATGTTGCAGGTCTGTCTTATCATGACCCTGTCATTGCGCTGTAGGCGATGAAGATTTGGCTTGGTAAGTGCCCAGGTCTCACTGGCATGGAACACAGTGCTCCATACACAAGTGCTATACACTCGATCACGGGTCTTGTATGTCAGGCGGCGTGATTATTGACCGGTAGCCGCTCCTTTAACGTCTTCAAAGCAGTCTTCACATTCGTAGTGGTTCCGAGGTAGCAGAAGGAACATACAACTTCCAACTTGTCCAGACCATGTTGGACATCACTTTGCGGGCTGCTGTCAAGAGGGCGAGCCATCCCCCTGCATCTTGAGCATCTAAAGTCAGGTTCCACAAACACGCTCAAGAGTCCACTGCATTTCTTGTGCATCCAGTACTTGCAGCCATTGCAAAAAATACTATTGGTGCCTACACTTGTACGACAGACTGTAAATGGGAAGCCGTCTGAGTCCTGAAGTAGGTAAAGACCCGTACTGCAGATCATGATCTTGGTTTTGGCCGCATCCACTCTCAGTCCTTTCCTTTCCATAGCTTCTTTCCAAATCAGGAGCCTCTTGACACATTCATCCAATGAGTGAGCAATGATAACCAGGTCATTTGCATACATATCCTCCCAGGGAACACCGGTGCGAAATCTGTGTGAAAGAGTCTCGAGCAGGATGAGTACAGACCCCAGATGGACTGGCATTGGAATACATCCCTGGCACCAGACGCACAGTCCACTCTTCCACACGAAGTTTTCACAGTGCCCACCAGATCAACTTCCGAGAAACACGGTCAAATGCCTTTTCAAGGTCTATGGACGCCAAATAGAGCTGTTTGTTTACTGCAAGATATTTTTCTTGCAGCTGCTGAACAACAAATATTGCGTCAGTTGTACCTCTGCAAGAGACGAAGCCAAACTGTCATCGATTATTACCCAACTTTGTAATGAGGCTGTCCACAATCCTCTCCAAGACTTTCATGACTTGTTATGTCGGTTTTGATCCACAGTAGTTGTCTCCTATCCAGAGTATCATCCTTGCCCTTATAAAGGCAGACAATAAAGCTCTGCTCCCAGTCAGTGGGTTCCTTGCCATCACGGACAATTGAGGATGCAAGTTCACGGATCATGGATACACCTGTGTTACCTGCGGCTCTGATCATCTTCACTACTATTCCCGATGGTCCAGCTATTTTACCCAACTTTATGTTAGACATGAAATTTCTTACCATATCAATTGTGATTGGGACAGGTGACCCTTCCAGTGGTGGTCCATCGGTTACATGTAGGTGTTCAGGGTCCCAGTCAAATTCCACATTAAGGAACCTTTCATAATGCTCTAGCCAAACTTTCTCCTTTGCTTCTTGGTTCATTGACATCTCACCTGCGTCATTCTTTACTGGTCTGTGACCCACATCCATATTCTCCCATCACATCTGGTTTGCAAAGCGGTACACCTCTGAAGACATAATATCTACGTTTTCGTATATCTGCTTTTCTGAGAAGGGTACTGTATCAGAGGACAATATCATATTCTACAACAAATCCGACTTCAACCGACTACTACGATAATGTTGGTACCAGTTGATTTATCTTAGGTTTGGAGACGGTCAGGAAATAGTCTTTGGTGATCGGGTTGTCCAACAGTCTGTTGGGATTCCAATGGGCACGAATTGTGCTCCCTTGTTAGCTGATCTGTTTCTATATTTATGAAAAGTGAAGATAACGAACAGTTATCTTGACTTTTCATAATATAATTATGTTACATATAATTATATTATATATCTAATAAGACGGGATTTTTTTTTCAAGAGTTAAGATATACAATGGAAAGTAGTAGATGTAAAAATAAATCGTCATGAAATATTCATTACACTCCCGTAAATCCACCCACCATACGACCGAGATCGAATTGAATTGGGCTCGCTAATCATTTGTTCCAAGTTGTCAGAGAGGAAGTTTTGAATAGATTTATAAATACATATAAACAACAATGTAAATGTTTAATTTAAGGTGGAATACCTTACACAGGGATTTGGGAATAACACTTTACATTCATCATCCATGTACAGGTATACACTCGTGGAAAATATACATACAGTATAGATAAGGCATTTACCAGTTTTGAAAGGGAAGTAACCTTTACATATTTATCGTAATAATCGTCTAAAAGCATTCTATCTTGAAAAAAATCGATCACGCCGCAAAGTTCGTCGGTTAAAATTCCGTATATACAAACAGTCTTTGTTTACGTAGGTACTTACGTAAGGGTTCGACCTGCCGTGGCGTGTTTACTAGTTAGTAGAAAGCATGCATAAATTATAAAGTTACGTAATTTTTATGAAAGGCACTTATGTAGAATATTTAGTTACACCAAACTGAACTTACACAACTAGTTACGATGTTTGATGAAACGGCGTCCAGGTGGCACGAGGAGTAGACATCCCCTGTCGACCGATCACACCCGCCGTGAGCCTGATATACTTATCAAGTAATCGGAGTTATCCTTAGTCAAAATCAGTGTGCCAAGAACGGTCTAACAATCGGTATGAAACCCGTCAGACAGCATTTGACCCAGTGATAGGTTGTATTGGCAAACTAGATCGTTATAATGACCATATAATTTGCAAAATGTTGACTTTAATCGAGACAGTTGAAACTCCTGAACCATCAACTTGTTTGTCAGTAGCTTGTCTCAATTTAAAAACTGACTATAAGCAGAACGATCTCTTGCATATCGAATCAGTTGAGATATATAAACACCATATGCAGGTGATAATGGAATATTGCTACACAAATATGGAAATTTGACGATGGAAAGCTGAAATCATCCCGTTTGTCATGTAGTTGGTTTGTCAGTTTGCCGTTAATTTCTACTTTCAAAAAATATATTTCATACAGAATGTTAGGCCGTTCTTGGCACACTTATTTTGACTACGGATAATTGTTTACCTTATCAGGATATAAGACTCATGGAGGGTGTGACCGGTCGACAGGGGATGCTTATTCCTCTTAGACACCCGAGCACACCTTTGGTGTGTCCAGGGGTCCGTGTTTGAACAAATATATATTTTGCATTACTTATAGAAGTTATGAGATTGATCACTATTCGTTATCTTTACCTTTCATGCTAAGAAATACAACTATATATGTAGCACTGGATAATGATTTTTTTTTTTTACTATATATCAAAACTAGTGTTTGATATGGCTGAACGTTGAAAACAGCCTAACAATTGATATGAAACACGTCAGACAGCATTTGACCCATTCATAAGTTGTATTGGCAAACGATATCAGACAATTCACTTATCGAATCAGTTTAGAGACATACAAATCTTTACGGGAATGGAAGAACGATGGCAGGTCATGTACTATGAATGTCACTTTGAATAACTTGTAGACACGGACCCCCTGGACATACGAGAGGTAGGATCAGGTGCCTGGAAGGAGCAAACACTCCCAGTCGACCGGTCACACCCGCTGTGATCCCCATATCAAGTAAACTGAGTAATTTGTAATACCAATCAGGATGGCAAGGGCAACGTAATAATCGTTATGAAACACGGCAGATAGCATTTGACCCAATGACAGGTTGTATTGGCAAGCTAAAGCATATTAACGATCATAAAATTTGGGAAATGCTGGCTTTAAACATCTGTTGAAACCCCTTTAACATCAATTAGTTTGCCAGTAGTCTGTCTCGATTTAAAAAGTGATAATACGCAAATCAAGCTCTTGCGTATCGAATCCATTCAGATAATATACACAACATATGCAGGGGATAATATAATTTTGCTATATAAATATGGGAAATTAACGATGGAGAAGCTGAATTCATCCCGTTGGTCATAAAGCTGAGTTGTTAGTTTGCCGTGAATATATATTATCAATAGAATATTTAGTCATTTCAATGGTTAGACAGAAAATAATTCGTATTTGAGAGTTTTAAGTTGTCAGGATTTGAGAAGTGTAAATGCAAATTTTTGTTTCGATGTAAAGGGAAATTTATCATTTATATTAACCTTTAAAATCGAATCCTCTTGTTTTCTAAGGAAAAGTGAAGATAGTGAACAATGATCAATCTCATAACTCCTATTCCGGATTTTCGTAATTCTTGCTTGTACGAGTTGTCGTTCGTGCGAGACGTTATGTATCCAAAGTGTGGTTGGTTTATATATATTCATGTGTTAAATACTATGGATAACAACGATTCGCTGGCTAACCGATTACTTGATTGAAAAAAAAACTAACTGAATAGAAAATTTGTAACTGATTGGCTGAGTTATTTGTAGTAGAGAAATACTGTCACGCCTGTATTACAAGTGGTTAAAAAGATGGGGGAGGGTCGTAATATTCAAAAGTCTAGGTGATGTTAAAATATTAACTTTTTAAATGACTGATCAGATTTAATAATCTTCAAAGAAATATTTCATACCAATATTTATATTCCATATGTATGTAAAACTTTTTAAAAAGTTCCCAGTCAGGCTCTATAATACTTGCATAAAATAACTGCATGGCCTACCTGGCAAGCAGTACTAGTATCACACTGATAAATTCAACGATGCCAGCATGATTTCCAGATGTCCAGATGGATTTTATAATCAGTTCAATGAATCGTACCATTATAATGCATGACAATGAGGACAAGTAACATCCATGTATATTTCTGGTCAGAGAAAGATATATTGTACAAAGTTAGAGGATGGAAATTAAAATGGAAGGGGGGGGGAGGCTAAAATCATGGAGGTCAGACTAAATCATATTTCAAATAAAATTTCTGAGTTAATTCTCAATGTTTCAAGCATAGTAATACTTAAACGAGAAAGAGATGAAATATCAGCTGTGTAGAACGGACTCGCACGTCCTGAGTAACTTTAGTGGCATCCAAACGGATTTTTGCCACCTTAACAATTCTTGTAAACAAAATTTGAAGACAATAGAAGTATTTCTTTAACATAAACTTGAAGTCAAATATTGGAATAAAAATAATTATATGATGCATCGTTCTGGCGTGGCTTTGCAAAAAGTGAACATTTTGAATTTCTATAAATATTCCTGCTTTCATGTAGTTTTTGTTCACGTCTTTACCTATCAAAGCACTCGACACACTGTTATTTAGAGAATTAAAAAAAAAACTGAAGCCAAAATAAAATAAAACATACAGTAATTGAGAATTATAAGTTTTAACGATTAACTGGTTAAATACATGTAATCGGTCAAATTTTTTTTTAAATATTACTAATCGGTTACCAAATTTTCACCCCAGGGCATTGTCATCCCTACTAACTAAACATTACTGCTGTGTTCACAAACAAGATCTTCAGTGTTTGCACCTCTGGTGTGTTTGCTAAACACTTATTTTTGTATTCTTTATAGAATCGATGACTATTAATTCGTTATATTAAGGATTATCTCCCTCATGCATAGCTCTTATCCTTGGACGAATTTGGCTCCACTTGTTTGGCACGCTGTTTTTGGCTATATTTAGATCTAAAACTTCATAGTTATTTCGGATTTCAAACATTTCGGTTGAGCATCACTGAAGAGACATTATTTGTCGAAATGCGCATCTGGTGCATCAAAATTGGTACCGTATAAGTTTTACATTATTACTTTTTCATACCGCGTACAATGTTTAGGGGGGGGGGGGGTAGTGGAGAAGTCTGCCTTAATAAGATTACTAGTGGGAAAATATGTTATGATTTTTTTAAAATTATAATTTTACAGTTTATTTTATTTCAGTTTTTTTTTATATATTACATTACTGTACAATTTGATTTGAAACCTCAACTGTACGCAAAATAATCATGCGCCGCAAATCGAAGGTTATCATAAGGGATGGATCTGATTCAGGAAATGCATTCGATTTTCTGGGCCAACCTCAATTCAAATTCTTTATATCTTTAATGCATGATGTGTTTATCTGTTAGAATGGAACCAACCTCCGAGTCCCGCACATGTTTTGCAACTTTGACTTTGTTGCTATTTTAAATGACTTACTCGAGGAAATATTTGGATTTGCAATGTTAGGAAATCTGTGATGTACATGTATTCAACGGCCGTGTTAGGAGATAATGGCTAGGCTGTAATGTATTAATAAGCGAATCCATACCATAAAATGTAAATGTTTGTATATGGGTACTTTGTATATTCTTTACCGGAAGTTCCTATATACCGTCCCACACGTACGATAACTCCTACATGCAAACATTACGAAAAATACAGAGTTGGGCAAACACAGAGTGATTAGAGCACCACACGGCCTCTCAACCTCTGGTTGGCGCGGGTACGAATCCCGCTCGCGCCAGTAAGTTAGAAAGTTTTCCAGTTTACTTGCTGAAGGTCGGTGCATGGTCTCTTCCCAGGTACATTGTATCTGGGTTCTCTCTTCCACCAATAAATCTGGGCACCACCAAATAACTGAAAATGTGTTGAGTGTGGTGGAAAACAGCAAT
Source organism: Ostrea edulis (assembly GCF_947568905.1). NCBI lineage: Eukaryota > Metazoa > Mollusca > Bivalvia > Ostreida > Ostreidae > Ostrea > Ostrea edulis. Next base: position 25,004,365 of record NC_079170.1, read on the forward strand.
CAATCAATCAAACATGGCCCTTAGATATACCGGAGGTGGTATCAGGTACCTAGGAGGCGTAAGCATCTCCTGTCGACCGGTTACACCCGCCTAGAGCCCTTTATCTTCGGCCCAGTTGCACAAAGATGAGTTAAGTGTAACTGATAATTAACGTCAGCTTTTTAACACTATATAGATATAAGAGATATTAAGAAGTTAACTATCTATTAAAGTTAACTAATCGTCATGCAACTGGGTCCTGATCAGGTAAACTGAGTTATTCGTAGTCAAAATCAGTGTGCTATAAACGGACTACCAATCATTGTTTAAAAAACCCAAAAGTGTCGCATGCAACAATTAAACCATCGTTGAATAGTTCTATCTCAGTTTCCGCTGTAGTTGTTGCTGAACAAAAATAGAAACAAAAGAGGAAGAAGGAAGATTCCTCTATAACAAAAATAGACTTTTAACTTTGCTTTAATTCAGTGTGCGCATTTGAATAGTCTGTCCCCGGGTTTATTGATAGCTTGAAACCTTAATTGAAATGGAAAACTCCACGGATTGCGAATACTTGCTACAAAACTCATTTTTTGAACTTACATTTGGTTTTACAATGCTTATAATCATAGTGGGTATCATTGGTGTGATCAGAAACCTTTCAATTATAATATTTTACTTTATTCGAGTAAAATACAGAGGAGAACGATATTTCATTCCGTTACTTGCCATCGTGGACTTATTGGCGTGTGTTACAAGTTCCGATTACATTTTTAGGGACAGTAATTATTACTATAACTATCCAAACGAATTTGCCTGCAAAATAAATTGTATACTAGGATTGTTTTTTTTTACCAGGAATCTCAGCACGTGTATTCCATCTTATATCCGTTTAAAGATAGTTTTTGATCTGCAAACCATTTAGACTTAAATGACGTTATTTTGGCAAAGATTATCCTTTGCGTCAGCCTGTGGAATTGTGATGGTGTGTACTGCACCAATTCTGTGGAAATCTGGTATTCGAACCTCTGAAGAAAGACACATGGATACTAATGTTACCGTGCATATGTGTAAGTTTTCTGTAGAATACTCTTCGGGAACAATGGTTTATTTTGGACTACTGTCATTCGCAATTATTTGTTGTATCATAGCAACAATAAAATTATACATACCTGTTATAAAACAAGTAAACATTTCTATCCGGTCTTTTCGAACTACGATACCAAACATTGATAGCGAAAGTGAAAATACGGGGATCATAGAATTGAATTGTATGGCCATATATAACTCCGAGCAAATCGAAAAGAAGATTATGGCAGCCACTGAGGCTTCAAATGCTTCAGCAATTCAACTCCCAGACCCGATGGCACAACAAGGCCAACCTGTGCAAACCAATGCAGCATCAAGAGATGAGCTTTCTTCACATTGTACATTTTCAAGAGAACAAGACGGGTGTAAAGGATGAAAGTAAAACTGCCAAAAGGAGAAGAAAAAAAGGGAAGGGGAGCAAAACGAGTATCAGTACAAAGGAGACTGACGATGATGTTTTTCTTACTAGTCCTAATTTTTATAATATCATATATTCCCCCAGTTGTGATTTTGACATTGACTTACAGCATTGAATACTAATGTTATTACGCTGTCGGAAACACAAACCCTGATATTGATTTTTGTTCTCCATTCGGTGTTATTGAACCACGTGATCAACCCATTTATCTATGGATATTATTATATACAATTTAGAAAGCAATTGATATCGTGTTTTAAAGAACAGATTCCCTCCTTCTGATATTTCTGATAGTAATATTGATATCTCCACATTTTTCAAAAGTAAATCAAATTCATGTTACAGTAACAATATTTGTCAAGATTGTCAAACCAGTGCGTAAGTCCACTCGGCCACAACGACTTCCCTAGTGGACTTACGCACTGGTTTGACAATCGTGCTAGGCGGTGGGTGCCGTACGTCGCTGGTTCGACCCCGGGCTGGGGCGAAAATTTTCAGTACCTAGTTGTGATTATTTAGCGCTTTATATATTAATTGATTTTCACATGTATCGTTTAGATCCTAGGGGTGAACGTAAGGTTGGGTGTTATAATTGTTTGTTTGTGCTTTATATATATATATATATATATATATATATATATATATATTCTGTGTGTGTGTTACTGTGTATCCACTGGGGAATATTACCTTCAAGTAAGTGATACGACCATGGGAACTAAAATTGCATCCTCTTATACAAAATATTGATGGGTAGTTTAGAAAAACGATCTTTGCAACAATTATCCATCAAACTCCTTCGCTGGTTTAAATTTATCGGTGACGTAGAATTCAAATGGGTGGAAGGAAGGGAAAGTCTGGGGTTTTTGTGTCTTTTGTTTATTCATTTCACCATACTATTAAATTCACAGTGGATATTTCAGATACCACAAATACATTTACTGATACAACATCCACTCTTAGAAATGGTGAAATCGAATTCAATCTCCATACCAAAGCGACCGACGACCTTTTATTTGATTGTCACCCATGTCACATTTTCAAGGGTGTACCGAAGGCCTAGCAATTTATGCCAGACGAAGTTGTTCCAGTAATGAATCTATTGCACAACAAAGTCAAACATTAAGTCTCATTTATGGTAACGAGGTTACAATCCGCTATATGTTTATGGGGTTGTAACAATTGACAGGTCTTCACTTCTGCAGTATAAAGAGAAAACCAGAGGCTGTAGAGTACCTTCGTTCACCACTTACCACCCTACCTTGAACGACCTAAACAAAATTCTAAAGGATAACCTTCCTAACTTCTGAAATTAAGAATAAAAGCGGGGTCATAGTGCATGTTATTAAGTTACAGCATGTGTAGCTAGAATGTTTTCATTTAAAATTTATTTACGATTCCTATTCAGTGATATTCTTATTAGCAAATACCTTTTCCTACTTAAATTAGGGGAAAACAATCATTTAGAATTTGAAAATTTCAAATTACGTAGAATGATTTTTAGTTTTTAGAATTACACCCATGAGGCAGAATTTCTCCAAAAACTTCTATATGGGAAGAAAAACGGAATGATTTAAACTTTTGCATCGTCAACTTCCCATATTTATGCATCTATATTCCATTATCACCTGTATATGGTGTTGATGTCTGAATGGATTCGATGCATGAAGGCATGTTATGTGTATGGTCAATGTTTGAATCGTGGCAAGCAACTGCAAAGTAAGTCAATGTTGCATGGGTTTCCGCATTGTCGTTTGAAGTCAGCACTTCAATGTTTTTTCCCGTGGGGATTCGGGTTAGAATAGGTCCTCAATACTCCACTTGCTTGTCGTAAGAGGCGACAAAATGGGGCATACTTGCAGATATAATACCACCTCAGGTTGAAAACTGCCTGACGTGCTTCATACCAATTGTTTGGTCGTTCTTATTATGCTGATCCATGTTTGTCCTATTCATAATTTTGCCTTCTTCATGGAAATGTTGAGAATGATCACTGTTAGTTCGTTTTAATTTTTCACACAATACTTACCTTAATATTCAATATAGTACTAAATAAAACTTGGTGTTATAGATCTATCTTTTATTATTAGACAAACTGCTAGTTTTTCATACAGAATTTCCGATAAATTAATATTGACGTTTATATGAGTATCTGTTTGGTGAGATGTATCACCAAAATTATTGAATTTACAAAATTTGAATTCATTCCAATTATCTGCTGCTTGTACCATCAATCGCAAATTTGAAATGCGCCTTTGTGGGTATGTATATTAACGATAGGTAGGGAAAATCCTGAAAGCAGTAACATTGGACCGATATTTAGAGCTGTTTTGATTAAACAATCTTTCAGCTACAACAGCTATTCTTTTCAAAACCCTTTTAAAATTTGAATCGATATAAAAACGTTCAACTGGATGAATTAAGTAAAAAAGATTCATCATCCGTTCTGGCAAATGAAGTAAGTATTGAACCAATACAGGTTAATCTTGATAACTCGGAAATTTCAAGGACGTTTATACATGACCGAAGGTCAAGTCAAATCCGTTAGATGTACAACATGCAGGTCCGTCCAATATGGTTAGATTTTATAGCAACTGGAGTACATATTAAAAGAATAATATTTTGTTATTGTTTTCACAAGTTGTCCTTCATATTGTTAAGTAATTTACTTCATTCCAACAACATATATATATATATATATATATATATATATATATATATATATATGTGTGTGTGTGTGTGTGTGTGTGTGTGTGTGTGTGTGTGTGTGTGTGTGTGTGAGTGTACATTTATTTGTTCTCTTCTTCTTTAGATAGGCGTACATGTACATTTAGAAGAATTTCTCATATAATATATTTAACGACGTTTTATAGTCACTGACTGCACAGATCACAATAGTCACGATTTTCAGTCACTTCACGCAAAACACATAATTTGATAAATAACGATGTTTACTTCCATGTTTAAATTATATTCTCCCAAGTACTGTGTCATTCTCAAGTCCAAACAATTGGTAACTTTAGTTGTAGTCCAATTAGTTGTGTCTTGTCTAATCAAAGCTAACCACCTCGTCATATTACTAGCATGTTTTATTCAAAGTTTTTCTCTTGTTTTACCTGTATCATTTACTTTATAGTACGTCAATACAACCTATCATTGGGTCAAATGCTGTCTGACGTGTTTCATACCGATTGTTAGGCCGTTTTTGGCACACTGATTTTGACTACGGATAACTCCGCTTACCTGATCAGGATATAGGGCTAATGACCGGTGGACAGGCACCTGACCCCACCTCTGGTGTGTCCTGGTGTCCGTGTTTGCCCAACTATATATATATTGTATTGCTTATAGGAGATATGAGATTGATCACTGTTCATTATCGTCACCTTTCATTGGTATAGTATCATTGATTAATGGCACAAACATTGTACAGCGCATAGAAACTATATGGGATTTTGCGCTTTATAGATGATTATTACATACCGAAAACAAAAGACAAGGAGTGTATGTGTGGGTATGACCAATTAAACAATTAATTTTCTACAACACAGATGATCTTTTACTTAATTAACACAGCCTAGCTAGTATATCTGCTTATTAGTAGGGCTTTTTGATATTTGTCAAAAATGGCAAGTGATAATAAGCTGACATCATGGGAAATTACCATGTAGAAAATATATAAAGACCATTCAATAAGGAAGGAGGAAGATTGACCAATATCAATACGTGTGTCTTTTCTTCCGTTTTTTATCATTTTATTCATACGACGTGTAAATAGATACATATTGACAGTTTTAAGTATTACAAATACTTTAATATAACAAAATTCATATTTTTGCCTTGCATTTGGTTGTACAGTCCATATAGTTATATCGGCGTTCATTGGTGAAATGGGAAACTCTCTTTAACTATTTTCTTTTACACCTTACGAATAAAGGAGAGGGGTATTTTAATCCTTTACCTGCCATCGTGAGTTTGTTAGCTTGTGTTACAAGTTCTGCGTACAATATAATGGATAGTACTTACTGCTTTACATTGTAACTATTCGAGTGAAGTTGCATTCCGACTACTTTGAATGTTACAAGTTTGTGTACCAGGAATTTCAGCACATGGACTGCTCTTGATACCTTTCAAAATATCTATCGGTCTGCAAACCATTGGAGCTAAGTTAACTTTATTTTTGGGAACGGTTGTCATTTGCGTTAGTCTGTGGAATTACCTTGGTGTATTCTGCACCAATCCTAGGAACATGTTTTTCTAACTTCATGGTGGTCACTGATGCTTCTAGAATTCAACTTCCCTATACGAACTCCTCTCAAGCTGAGATTGTGAAAAACAAAGTATCATCTTCCGAGAGTTTAGATTCCAAACATCCTCCACATTCTACAATACTAAGAGGTCAACATAATTTAAGAGATAAAAATAATACTAAATAGGAACAAGACCAAATCGAGTATTAGTACAGAGGAGGCTGACCATGCTGTTTCTCATCCTTTACATACTATCGTACATTCTTCCTCTTGTATTTTTCCTATATAAACGTACAGCATTGGAAACTTTAATTCTGTTATGCTGTCGAAAAGAAAAACCCTAGTGAGGTGTTTTTGAACTACATGATCAACCCATCTATCTATCGATATTATATGATACAAAAAGCGAGCAGCTGATTTCTTGTTTTAGAGGACGCATTAATACCTTCTGAGATATTCAACACGTAGTAGTAAAAGTGATAATGATATATGTCTTGCATAAAGTAAATGAAATGTATGTAATGTCAAAAATGAAATCCAGGACTCATACTTTAATCTATCACGCTATCGCCCTTGCTGTAGGCTCTTCAGTAGAATTTTAAGTATTGTTGAAAAGTCTACTGACGATCCCTCAGAGCAAACGTGCTATAGATAAAGGATGAAGGAACTTTTTCATACTAGGTGGATGAGTTCTGAAGGTGTTGTTGTAAAAAGCTACACTTCCATTCTCTCTGAGATTTTGTTTAGAGGAGAATGTTAATTGGGATAATAATTACAAGTACAAAAGGCAATAGTTGACTGTACTAATTAAAACACTATGGCCCTAGAGCAGTGAAGATTCTTTTACATGTCACACGTGTTATGGCAAAGGACCCCAATTTTTTGCAGTCTCAACCGAGGGACCCCCCATTTAGTAACTTAGATTTCATGGCAGACATGGGGTGCTAAAGATATATGCTAACCAGCAAAAGCTTATGAGATCTTCATGTACAAATTGAACTTTTAATCAATTTTGAGTAAGTACATTTTTGTCATGGGGTTATTACAGTTCATTTCCAGAAATATTAACAAATATTCCAATGAACATTAGCTACATATAGAATCATCCTTAACCCGCATCAGCACACATGAAAATGTGTCCTTGATACCTTTTGTGTTTTGTTTGTTTACAAACCTATTAATATTTATATAACAATATGATTTAGATATATTTATTGTGCTTGTTAATAATTTGCAGACATGGTGAAAGAGACTGAACACGAGGTTAAAAACTTAGTCAAAAATGCAAAAGCAACTTCCAATACAGCCATATATCTTGTTGACTGCACTGCTGGTGCTTTATTAGACCAAGCTTATCCGTCTCAAAGATTTGTCCAAGCAGATGGTTTCAAAAGACTTGTTCATGACACTAAAGCGCTTGATGAGACAGTAATAGAACTGTAAGCTTACAGATTAACAATGCTGCTGCTGTGGACACTTGGTACAAATTGTTTAAAAAATAACAATATAGACACTGATTTTGATGATATTATCTTAAGTTTATTTTATTTTCTTGAAAAATTATAAAAAACATAATGTTAACATATAAAGATACATGATTGAATTGTTTCAGTCGAGAAAGGGAAGTTTCATTTGGAGAGAGACATTGAGAGGGAAGATGAAAAAGCCTCCAAGGCCTTGGAAGCAACAACATCCGTAATGATAGATAAAAAGGGTAAACATTTTCTTTAAATTTCATTAACTACAAATCAATTTAAAGTATAAAAAATCAATGAAAAAAAATGGAGAAAAAAAAAAGCTGAAAGCTCAAGTGAGCTTTTCTGATCAAAATTTGCCTGTTGTCGTCTTCAGTGTTGGGAAAATTTTTTAAAAATGAAAGCTGAAGATTACAAACAGTGATCAATCTCATAACTCTTATAAACAATACAAAATAGATAGTTGGACAAACACGGATCCCTGGACACAACAGAGGAGGGATCAGGTGCCTAGGAGGAGTAAGCATCCCCTGTCGACATGTCACACCCGCCGTGAGGGTAAACGGAGTTATCCGCAGTCAAAGTCAGTGTGCCAAGAACGGCTTAACAATCAGAATGAAACTCGCCAGAGAGCATATGACCCTATGATAGGTTGTATTGACGAATTAGATCGTTATAACGACCATAGAATTTGTGAAATGCTGACTTCAATCGAGACTGTTGAAACCCCTATATCATCAACTTGTTTGTCAGTAGCTTACCTCGATTTAAAAACTGACTATACGAAGAACGACCTCTTGCATATGCAAGGTGAAGATAACGAACAGTGATCAATCTCATAACTCCTACAAGCAATACGAAATAGATAGTTGGGCAAACATGGACCCCTGGACACACCAGAGGTGGGATTAGGTACCTAGGAGGAGTAAGCATTCCCTGTTGACCGGTCACAACCGCCGTGAGCCCCATATGGAATCCGTTCAGATATATAAACACCATATGCAGGTGATAATGGACTATTGCTACATAAATATGGGAAGTTGACAATAGAGAAGCTGAAACCATCCCGTTTGTCATTCAGTTGAGTTGTCAGTTTGCCGTTAATGTCTACTTTCAATACAATATCTAAGTATGAAGCAGAAGTCGACGACTCTGGTGTCCTTTATTTCAAGCTCACAGGGATATATCAAATCGACATATGAATGAAAGTTATTATTGTTAATAGCAAAACGTCATCGATATATCGAAATGTCGAATTGAAGGCCGCAGCGAGAGATTCTGTCTTCTCACGTAGAAGTTTTTGAATAAATGAATATGAATATAGAAACAGGTCAGCTAACGAAGGAGCACAATTCGTGCCCATGGGAATTCCAACAGGCTGTTGGAAGACCTGATCACCAAAGACCACGAAGATATTTTCATAGAGGAACTCTAGCATATTTTTTATTTCAACTTCAGAGTACCTGTGCGTGGAATCAGAGTGGTGTTTAACAAAGTAAGTTTTTGAATGACTGATCATTTGATATGAATATTTCCCTTTTCCATTTTTCTTGAAGTTGCTTGTACGTTAGGTATTGATAGCTCATATCTTTCCAATGGATAACTCCACGGATTACGAGTACTTCTTACAAAATTCACACTTTAACCTTTCATTTGGTTGTACTGTGCTTATAATCATAGTGGGAATCGTTGGTGTGATGGGTAACCTTTCACTTATTATATTTTGCTTCTTTCGAATAAAAGACAAAGGGGAACGATATTTCATTCCGATACTAGCCATCGTGGATTTATTGGCGTGTGCTACAAGTTCCGCTTACATTTTCACGGACAATACCTATTTCTATAATCATCCGAGTGAATTTGCCTGCAAAATAAATTGTTTTCTAAGATTGTTTTTGCCAGGAATTTCAGCATTTCTTTTCCTTCTCAAATCCGTTCAAAGATATTTTTTGATCTGCAAACCATTTAGACCTAAACTGACATTACTTTGGAAAAGGATATTATTTGCTTTAGGCTGTGGAATTGTGATGGCGGGTACAGCACCAATTCTGTGGAAATCTGGTATTCGAACCTCTGAAGAAACATACATGCATACTAACGTTACCGTCCGCATGTGTAAGTTCTCCGTGGAATACACGTTAGGAACAACGATTCATTTTGGAATAATATTTTTCGCAATTCTCATTTGTATCATAGGAACAATATTTTTGTACATACCTGTTCTAAAACAAGTAAATATTTCTGTCCGGCTCTTTCGCTCTACAATCCCCAAAATTGATAGCGAAAGTGAAAATACAGCGGTCACAGACATGAAATGCGTGGCTGTATCAAACTCTGAGGAGATAGAAATGAAGAGTATGGCGGCCACTGATGCTTCAAATGCTTCAGAAATTCAACTTACCGATCCGATGTCACCACAAGTCCAACCTATACAAACCAACGATGCATACACTGAGAAATTATGTGATGAACATCCTTCAAATCATACGTTTAGAAGACAACGAGGTGTTGTAAAAGGTAAAAGTAAAAGTGACATAAGGAAAACAAGACAGAAACGAGAAACAATACAAAGGAGACTGACAATGATGTTTTTCTTACTAGTCCTGATTTACATAATATCCTACATCCTCTCCTTGTGATTTTGGTATTATCTTATAGTATTGAAGGCTTTAATGTTATTACGCTATCGGAAACACAAACCCTGATATGGATATATGTCCCCCACACGGTGTTATTGAACCACGTGATCAACCCATTTATCTATGGATATTATGACACACAGTTTAGAAAGCAGTTGATGTCGTGTTTTAAACGACGGAGTCATGCCGTCTGATATTTTTATATAAGTAGTAGTAATATCTCCTATTTTTCATCAAGTAAATTAAATTCCTGTTAGCAGCTTTTGATCATTGGACACACACACACACACACACACACACACACACACACACACACACACACACACACACACACACACACACATGTATATGTATATGTAAAAGCACTAAAGTTCCAACAACACCCGATACCTCAAAGTGTCGGATCCACAACATGGATGCAAGGTCAAATACAAAAAATTATACAAAGCACTAAAATGACCAACGACACGAACAACGAGATTTTCAAATTTTCGGGACGACCCATCCCTTCTTCAGGACAAACGAAAACAGTTACATAATGTGGTCAATATCAACAGAGCATAATAACAAAAACTACATATAAATACATCTAGCACTACAACTACACTAATCTACAAACGTATTTACAACACAGACTATATGTTTTTGGTCTTTAGGCTTGCCAATCAATGTTAAAAGTGGAGCGAATTAGGACATGCCTTATTCGTCCAAAGAGCTGATCCAAAATGTCCGAAAAGAAAAACAATAAACTTAATTAATCTCAAGTGGAACGAGTTAACCCAATTACGTTGACAAACAGTAAAGCTAACTCGTACCCAGAGAGATTCTATTTAAACCATGCATAATTTATAATAATAAGTAACAAATACAAAAAAATAAATCAATAATAAAAAATAAATAAATGAAAATAAGCTATGTAAACGAAGTAAGAGATGAACAAAGTTTGAGAGAAAGATAATGTAAACAACAAGTTTGAATAAGTTAACAAAATGGACCAACTCCAAACAAAAACAAAGAATAGGCAGCCCAGGAAATTGAATCAACATCATACATTCCCGTACTGATCATGTCTAGGGTAGATGTGTAAGAAAAACATAGAATCACGGAAACTGATAAATGGGTTTTACATGTAAGCAATCGGTTATGAAGTTAAAAAAAAATTAAAAGAGATGGACTGATTGTAAACAGAATTGAAAAAAAAAATGTGTTCAAAAATGGTCATAGTACCACTGTTAGGGACATGATCAGACGAGTAGGTCTAGATGAAGCTTAAAATCTAGTAAGGGTTTAGCCCGTATTCATCCTGGTGAAGTCAGTAGGTTTGTTGATACCATGCGGTTCAAATGACTTCAACCTGTGCATCCAGAATTTTTCCTTCTGCTTTCTTTCGGTATCTGACCAACTAGGGTCATGATCAATAACCACTACTGTCATGTCCTTCCATCGGTGGTTATTGCCATTGAAATGTGTTTCTACTGGCAAATCTTTTTTGGTTCTGATGGAGAACCGGTGGTTGTTGACCCGTCTGCGAAGGTTTGTTGTTTCTCCCATGTACTGCTTCTGGCAGACATCGCAACTGATGAGATAGATGCAGTTATTGGTTTTGCAGGAAAAGTTTCCCAATATTTTATAACTGCGACCCGTGACAGGACTGCTAAAACCCTCAGTGTCTGAGCTATATTTGCATAATTGACATCTGAGGTCTGAGCATATTTTGAAACCTCCATTGGGTAAAGGGTTATCCAGTTTGGTCCTTACTATCATGTCCTTCAGGTTTCTGGGACGCCTGAAGGATGCCATCGGTGGTTCCTTAAAAACACCAGCCATTCGTTTGTTAGCATGCAGAATGGGCAGGTGTTTCTACAGAATATCGTTGATGTCCCAAGATGCTATTGACATTTTAGAGAAACATCCTCTCTACAGACCCAAAAGCACTTGGGAACCACCTCCAGGCAAATGTGGAGCTTTGGAGTCTTACATCGAGGCGGTCGAGGAAGCAATAAACAAAATCCTTTTAAAGCCGGATTCAACCCGAGATAATCTCGGCAAAGACGAAAGGTCGGCATTGCTAACATTAAAAAATCGGGATAATATTGTCATTAAAAAGGCAGACAAATGTTCTACTGTTGTTGTGATGGACAAAGACAAGTACCTAAACGAGGCTCATAGACAGCTCTCAGACGAACGCTTTTATAAAAAGTTACAGTCTGACCCCACCGAAGAGTTCTCTACCAAGATCACCGAAACCCTCCAGCAAATATACAACAAGGGCGAGATCGGTGACAATGTTTTGGGAGCGCTTTGTCCTAACAACTGTAGACCAGGACTATTCTATCTACTGCCTAAAATTCACAAAAAAGACATGCCAGGCCGTCCTATAGTCAGCACCATCGGACATCCCACGGAGAAAATCTCTGAATTCATTGATTTACATCTCCGTCAGCACGTAGAAGATTTACCATCATACTTGAAGGACACCACTGATTACTTTCATAAAACACCCTCATTTGGTAATATTATATAAATGAATTGTGGACCCTCAATTGACCCCAGAACCCAAATGTTGTAGAGATTTTAACACTTTCAAATATTTCGGTATATGGCGGCCATTTTGAAAATGGCGGCTCAAAAGAAAATTTTGATGGTGGAAATGGACTCGGGGTCACCAAGTTACCCTAAAAATAGAATTTGGTTGAAATCCGACAATCTTGATTTTTTTTACGTTTTTGGCCGCCATCTTGAAACGACGGCCATTTTGAAAATTTGAAAAGTTGATTGCACCCCTCCTAATGACCCCCTATCAGTTCAGATTGTTTGAAGTGGATCTGTCAAAGCACTTTCATACAATAGAGCTGACAAATTTCTCACTAAAGAAGAGGAATAATAATAAGAAAATAATAATAACGAGCTATAACTGTGTTGGGATGCCAACACAATGTCTCCGAACACCTCCCCATGTCAGAAATGCTTTTTGATGCCAGATATGCACTCAGGATCCTCCATAAACCCTAGAAACTAAATTTGGTTGAAATCCGACGGGTTTGTTTTTTGGCCGTCGTTTTCTTCAATGGCGGCCATTTTGAAAGATTTGAAAATTGATTGGAAGGAAATACTGATGCTAGAAATGAACTGTGGACCCTCCATTTACCCCAGAACCCAAATGTTGTAGAGATTTTAACACTTTCAAATATTTCGGTATCTGGCGGCCATTTTGAAAATGGGGGCTCAAAAAAAAATTTGATGGTTGAAATGGACTTAGGGTCACAAAATTACCCTAAAAATAGAATTTGGTTGAAATCCGACAACCTTGAGTTTTTGACGTTTTTGGCCGCCATTTTGAAACGGCGGCCATTACGAAAATTTGAAAAGTTGATTGCACCCCTCCTAATAACCCCCTATCAGCTCATAAAGTTTGAAGTGGATCGGTCGAAGCACTTTATTAAAATCGCGCGGACAAATTTCTCAATAAAGAAGAGGAATAATAAGAATAAGAAGAAAATAATAGGGGCTGTAAGCTCGCAAACGAGATGACGCGAGATTTGAGTATTTCCGGTGACAAACAAACCTTTACGGTTTGCATGAAATCATACAAGTTGGAAATATCCTGCAGTTTTTATCGTTGTTTTGGACGATGGAAAGAATTGGACGTTATGGGGAAAGTTTTGCAGGTCAGTATAAATGCATTCTAATACCGGTAGTAAACTTGATTTCCATTAGATAAATATAAATATCTTGGTTTTGTTTGTTACCACATCTAGGGCCTTCATGCCGATCATCAGCCTTTAGTTACATATACGCTCAAGTAAATATAAATAGATTTACATGTATTTATTTACAATCCACAAATCAAAATGTATACAGTTATACGTCACATGCAGTCACGCTTGAAATTGTATAAATGAAATGTTTATATGGGGAGGGAGCATAATTTTACGATCTATAGAGAATTTTTACAAAAAACATTCCTAGACACAGCAGCTGTAGCACTACTAAATAGTACTCTTTCCATGACATATACAACAAAACTTCATCACTGATTTCTTATCGGCGTCGTGCGTGCATGACCTTGATTAGCTGCAATAATATATCCCTCGCCTTTAAAAAAAGGGGGGGGGGTTCAGATTAATAAACTCGGAGAGGGCTACATTATTGCAGCTAAACCTTGATAAATGCAATATTTACACAATTTTCAAAAAGAAGTGATAGTATTTAATATTATAAAACAATAAATTATTGTTTTTAGAAAGTGGATTCATTGAGATTCGGTTGGTACTTGTGGGAAAAAAAAGGGGGGGTGTGTTATAATTTGATAACATTCATGTAATATGTTATGTTTTAAGGTTCGTACAACTGTATTCACTGTTTACTGGGAATATTATTATTAAACAAACTTTCTCCATCTGCATTGAATTGTTCTATCCACTCTCCCTAAACCAGTTTCAAATTGTATAAACACAGTTTTATGTATAGAAAAATATTAGTTTAAACTAAATTCAAGAATGTGGCTTTGATTTAAGGCTTACAATAACTTCCTTGAGATAAAGAGAAACGTATTGCATGAAAATGATTTCTATTTCATTTTTTTATTTAGGTTAGATGCCATTGAAACCAGTCTCTTGAAATATTCCCGGACACCTTGATACCCACGGCATGACATACAGTTCCTGTAAGTGCTGACTTACCGTTAAAGCAGTGACTTGTGTAACACCTAATGGTGCAATCACTTATTTTTCAACTTTGAATACAAGATCAACATGTGCTCCACAGCAGAATTCCCGCAAAACCCACGACTGGAATCAAACAGTTTTTTTTTTTAAATTTGATATAATTTTCTTCATTTATTATTTTTTGCAAATCCTTTATGAATAAAACAAAACGTGTGTGTCAAATAGTTTAGTATAAATAAAAATGCACTACTGATTGTTATTGTTTTATTAAGTATATTTTATCATACATATTGATTTTAAATCCATCCAGGAATAAAAATATTGAAAGTATAATTCTGTTAATGGTATGTGTCCATTCAGAGTCCTTTATGATCCCAGATAATTCTGCAGTCAGCTGTTCTCCAAATAATCAAGTTGCAGCAATAAAATTCTATCACTTTGCAATGTTCTTTGTCCACTAAGAGTCCTTCATGATCCGGAGAATTTGCATGTAGTCGGCTGTAGTCCAAAAAGCTAGTCCTGTATCAGGTTATAGTAAGGATGGCTGGACTTGAGGGAGAAAATACTCTTCCTGAATTCTAAATGTAAGAAAAAGTTTATATATAATGTACAATGAAGACTATAAAAAGAGAATCCACAATAAAGAGGCGTCAATATATTCTCGTACAGAAGATACACATTCTACAAATTCTCTACCACTGAAATTACTCTCTCCGGCATTTGCCTCCTTATATCTTTAGACAGTGAAGTAAAGGGCAATAATATAACCATAACCCCCCCCCCTCAATTTTAGCCACATCATAAAATTATCTACTTGAGTTACATTGTACATTTGTATGTCTAATTATTAACGATAATAGGCCTAGTTGTTTGAATTAAAAGAGAAGAAGGAAGTTGAATTAAAAGTACAAATGAATTGCATAATTATCGAATAATCATTCATGAAGGTGGAAATGAACGTATACTTGCAGTTACCTGGTTGTTCTCCATCGACACTTGAACCACTGCGTTGACAATATACGTCAACTTGTTTTACAGGAACATAACAAATGGTTGTGGTACACAACGTTCTCTGATTTCCGCATAAGCATTGGTTTTTCGGACGTGTAGTTGGCCCAATTCTATACTCGTATATACTGAATCAGATTTGTTTGTCACCGGAAACGCTTCACCGGAAGTGACGAGAAACGAGACTTACAGCCCCTATAAGAATAACGAGCTATAACTGTGTTGGGATGCCAACACAAATGTCTCCGAACACCTCCCCATGTCAGAAATGGTTTTTGATGACAGATATGCACTCAGGATCCTCAAAAAACCCTAGAAACTAAATTTGGTTGAAATTCGACGGATCTGATTTTTGGCCGCCATTTTCTTCAATGGCGGCCATTTTGAAAGATTTGAAAATTGATTGGAAGGAAATACTGAGGCTAGAAATGAAATGTGGACCCTCCATTTACCCCAGAACCCAAATATTGTAGAGATTTTAACTCTTTCAAAAATTTCGGTATCTGGCGGCCATTTTGAAAATGAGGGCTCAAAAAAACATTTGATGGTTGAAATGGACTCAGGGTCACCAAATTACCCTAAAAATAGAATGTGGTTGAAATCCGACAACCTTGAGTTTTTGACGTTTTTTGGCCGCCATTTTGAAACGGCGACCATTTTGAAAATTTGAAAAGTTGATTGCACCCCTCCTAATAACCCCCTATCAGCTCAGAAAGTTTGAAGTGGATCGGTCGAAGTACTTTCATATAATTGAGCGGACACTAAAGAAGAGGAAAAATAAGAAGAAAATAATAATAAGAATAACGAGATATAACTGTGTTGGGATGCCAACACAAATGTCTCCGAACACCTCCCCATGTCAGAAATGCTTTTTGATGCCATATATGCATTCCGGATCCTCAAAAAACCCTAGAAACTAAATTTGGTTGAAATCCGACGGACTTGTTTTTTGGCCGCCATTTTCTTCAATGGCGGCCATTTTGAAACATCTTAAAATTGATTGGAAGGAAATACTGATGCTAGAAAAGAACCGTGGACCCTCAATTTACCCCAGAACCAAAATAGTGTAGAGATGTTAACATTTTCAAATATTTCGGTATATGGCGGCCATTTTGAAAATGGCGGCTCGAAAAAAGTTTTTAATGGTGGAAATGGACTCGGGGTCACCAAGTTACCCAGAAAGTATAATTTGGTTGAAATCCGACAATCTTGATTTTTTGACGTTTTTTGGCCGCCAACTTGAAACGGCGGCCATTTTGAAAATTTGAAAAGTTGATTACACCCCTCCTAATGACCCCCTATCAGCTCATAAAGTTTGAAGTGGATCTGTCGAAGCACTTTCATGTAATCGCGCGGACAAATTTCTCACTAAAGAAGAGGAATAATAAGAAGAAAAGAACGAGCTATAACTGTGTTAGGATGCCAACACAAATGTCTCCGAACACCTCCCCATGTCAGAAATGGTTCTTGATGCCAGATATGCACTCAGGATCCTCAAAGAACTCTAGAAACTGAATTTGGTTGAAATCCGACGGATTTGATTTTTGGACGCCATTTTCTTCAATGACGGCCATTTTGAAACATTTGAAAATTGATTGGAAAGAAAAACAAATACTAGAAATGAATTGTGGACCCTCCATTTACCCCAGAACCAAAATGTTGTAGATATTTTAAAACTTTCAAATATTTCGGTATATGGCGGCCATTTTGAAAATGGCGGCTCAAAAAAAAATTTTCATGGTGGAAATGGACTCGGGGTCATAAAATTACCCTTGAAATAGAATTTGGTTTAAATCCGACAACCTTGAGATTTTGACAGTTTTTGGCCGCCATCTTGAAACGGTGGCCATTTTGAAAATTTGAAAAGTTGATTGCACCCCTCCTAATGACCCTCTATCAGCTCACAAAGTTTGAAGTGGATCAGTCGAAGCATGTTCATAAAATCGAGCGGACAGATTTCTCACTAAAGAAGAGGAAAAATAAGAAAATAATAAGAAGAATAATAATAATAACTAGACACGATCTCGTTGCGAGCAACGAGTAGGTCTTCCGTCCGATTTGTTAATGCACTCGGAGTTAAAAAAAAGAAGAAGACAAATAAGTCCCAATTTAGTTTCCGACTTTAAGACACTTTAGATATAATCAATTTTTCATATCATAAGCTTCTGAAGCAAAGTTGCGGTGAAATTCGACTCTCCAGGCGAGCCATAAGGCCCGCGGGCCTATTTCTTGATGTCATTTGTTAGCCCTCTATAGACTCAACAACTTTAGTTCTATATGTCTTTACAAAATATTTACCTGTAAAAAGTTATTGAGATCGACCGATATCGACAAAAAATCGACTCTACAGGCGAGCCATTAGGACCATAGGCCTATTTCTTGATATCAATCGATAGATCTCGATAAACTGAACAACTTTTGTTCAATATGTCCTTACAAAATATTTACCACTTACAAGTTTTTGAAATCGACTGATATCGACAAAAATCGACTCTACAGGCGAGCCATGAGGCCCACAGACCCATTTGTTGATATTGATCGATAGGTTATGACACATTGAACAACTTTTGTTCAATAATGCTTTTCAAAAAATATGTCGTTTTAAAGATATGAGGCGTCAAATATTTACGATTTTGGCCCTTAAAATCTCTAATTACGTAACATATGACCTACTTTTTGATTTGATAAGATCAAGCTCGTTGAGATGAACATTTCCGCTTCTACAACTTATTATAAAATATTAATAGTTTCTGAGATATTCTCAAAAACATTTGGACCCTTCTGAACCCCTAATTTAAAGGGCCAGCCCGTTTTGCTTGATATCGTAAGAAAGGCCTTGTCATTTTAAACATTTTTTGCTCAAAAAGTATTTAGAAATTCTTTACCGTTCTCGAGTTATCTCTACAAGAAATATTTAGGGGCCAAACTGTAGCTCCCTAACGGGGCCACATAGGGAAAAAACGAAATGTACATATTGTTTAGATTATCATTCTGAACAACTTTTGTTCAATAATGCTTTTCAAAATATTTGTCGTTTTCAAGATATGAGGCGTCAATTATTTATGATTTTGGCCCTTAAAATCCCTTATTACGTAACATATGACCTACTTTTTGATTTGATAAGAACAAGCTCGTTGAGATGAACATTTCCGCTTCAATGACTTATTACAAAATACTAATAGTTTCTGAGATATTCTCATAAACCTTTGGACCCTTCTGGGCCCCTAATTTAAAGGGTCAGCCCCTTTTGCTTGATATCGTAAGAAAGGTCATGACATTTCAAACATTTTTTGTTCAACAAGTATTTAGAAATTCTTTACCGTTCTCGAGTTATTTCTAGAAGTAATTTTTAGGGGCCAAACTGTAGCTCCCTAACGGGGCCATATAGGGTAAAAACGAAATATACATATTGTTCAGATCATTATTCTGAACAACTTTTGTTCTTTATTGCTTTTCAAAATATTTGTCGTTTTCGAGATACAAGGGGTAAGAAATTTATGGTTTTGGCCCTTAAAATCCCTTATTACGTAACATATGACCTAAATTTTTATATGAATAGATTTGGATTGTTGAGATGAACATTTTTTGTTCTTCAACTTATACCAAAATATTAACGATTTTTGAGATATTTGATCTAGACTTTGAGCCCTTCTAGATCCCTAATTGAAGGGGCTAGCCCCTAAATCTTGATATTTTCGAAAAGATCTCGTAAATGTGCACAACTTTTGTTCTACATCTCTTAACAAAATATTTGCAAGAAAAGAGATATTGGAGATCAAAGATCAAAAATCGCCGAAATCGGCGAAAAATTTTGGCATCCATTTTTTCAGGTCCTGGCGAGCGTTTAGGCAAATCGCCTCCGATAAAATCTAATCCCCCACAAATCTTCTAAAATGTTTACTCTATCTTGTGTAGAAATTTCAAGACTCTAGCTTCAAAACTAACGGAGGAGATGTGGGGACAACAAGGCCCTTCAAAAAGTCACTAAAAGAGAGATAACTCCTGACCGGAAGTGACGTCAAGCACGAAATTTTGCAAGCAAAGTCTCGTCACCAAAAGACATATTTCCTGAAAATTTCGTGAAAATCGATCGAGAAATGGCTGAGAAAAACGCGTGTACTACCAAGGAAAATAATAATAATAATAATAATAACTAGTAATGAGTAGGTCTTCCGTTAGATCACTTCCGGTAAAGAGCTTTCTGTTCCTACGAAAACCATTTAAATATATCAGAAAATGTGCCATAACAATGAATGAGAAATGTATTATCGAATTTTTTACTCATTTCTCGTAACTTCCGGTGATGACCGGACGTACTTTTATGATGCGTTTTCCTATAAATGACAGCGACTCTTTACTGTCTATATTCCCTGAAAATTTCACGTCTCTATCTCAAAGAGTTCTCAACAAAAAGAAGTAGACTAAAGAAAGAAAAAGTAGTAGGTTACTACCGACCGGAAGTCAATTTTGAAAAACAAAATGATCCAAACTCTAGAAGTTGATACTTTTATTATGACATGTGAAAATCATATGAAAGACTTCAAATATACGCGAGATTTATGGTGACAAAGAGATGAAAAGTAAAAATGTATTTTATCAAGAAACCGGAAGTAGTTGTTTTGACTACCAACGGAGTCAATATTCTTTTGACACTTTCAAAGAGACTTAACAAACTAGTATAGGTTTCAATTTACAAGAAAAAGTTTGAAATTTGCGATTCTTTCAATCACTTCCGGT
The DNA here is from genome assembly GCF_947568905.1 of Ostrea edulis. Classification (NCBI taxonomy): domain Eukaryota; kingdom Metazoa; phylum Mollusca; class Bivalvia; order Ostreida; family Ostreidae; genus Ostrea; species Ostrea edulis. Next base: position 25,024,621 of record NC_079170.1, read on the forward strand.
GACGACAGGAAGTGACGGTCGACATGTTCAACCCTCTACTGCACGACTGCAAACGGAGATTTATAATTCCTGAATAATTGATGAACCTATATTTTACCTTTTCCAAGAAAAATGCTGGACAAAATTCCTTTTGAGAAACAGAAAATCGGCCATATTTTCCGACCGGAAGTGAATTTTGTAAAAACAAAAATAGTTATAGGAAGGTCCTTTCATAAGACATTATTCCTGAAAATTTCAAGAAAATCTATCCATCATCTCTGAGAAATCACTCGAAGAAATCGGAAAATCGACATTTTTCAAATACTTCCGGTATAGACCGGAAGTGACGGACGAAAAAATTGAATCTATGTGTACAATGGACTAATGTTAGTTGATCAACTCTACAAGTTTCAAGCGTCTATCTATATTCATTATTGAGAAACTGAAAAAACAAGGTTTGAATATGTCCACCCCATATCTCACGACCGGAAGTGAATTTTACAAAAATATTTAAATTTACACTAGACATTTATAATGTCTATAACATATGTAAAATTCAAATCATTAACTTGTTTTATGACCGAGATTTATGGCACTGAAAAATGAAAGAATGAATAGTTTTTCTTTGATATAACCGGAAGTCGGAGATTGAACTTCCGGTGGGGTCAATAGTTTTAGAGAATTAGAACGAGATATAGTAAACCAAAGTAGGTTTCAATTTGAAAGAAAAAAGTTTGAAATTGATGATTTATTTGATCACTTCCGGTGACGACCGGAAGTGACGGCGACAAAAAATATTACGTGCATGCACCATAGAGAAAATAGATCTATCATCCCTGAAAGTTTCATTCGATTATCTTTAGTGGTTTTCAAGTTTACCCCCGGACAAAGTTTCTTTCAAAAACCGGAAAATCGGACGTATCTGACGAACGGAAGTGAATTTTGAAAAAATGAAAAAAATGCCTCGAGGTACCATCGTTCCCTATAACCTGTGAAAGTTTCAGGAAAATCCATCCAACGGTCTCGGAGACGAAAGGGAAAAAAAAAAAAATAATAATAATAACTAGACACGATCTCGTTGCGAGCAACGAGTAGGTCTTCCGTCCGATTTGTTGATGCACTCGGAGTAAAAAAAAAAAAAAAGACAAATGAGTCCCAATTTAGTTTCCGACTTTAAGACACTTTAGATATAATCAATTTTTCATATCATAAGCTTCTGAAGCAAAGTTGCGGTGAAATTCGTTTGAAATTCGACTCTCAAGGCGAGCCATAAGGCCCACGGGCCTATTTCTTGATGTCATTTGTTAGCCCTCTATAGACTCAACAACTTTAGTTCTATATGTCTTTACAAAATATTTACGTGTAAAAAGTTATTGAGATCGACCGATATCGATAAAAAATCGACTCTACAGGCGAGCCATTAGGACCATAGGCCTATTTCTTGATATCAATCGATAGATCTCGATAAACTGAACAACTTTTGTTCAATATGTCCTTACAAAATATTTACCAGTTACAAGTTTTTGAAATCGACTGATTTCGACAAAAATCGACTCTACAGGCGAGCCATGAGGCCCACAGACCCATTTTTTGATATTGATCGATAGGTTATGACACATTCAACAACTTTTGTTCAATAATGCTTTTCAAAAAATATGTCGTTTTAAAGATATGAGGCGTCAAATATTTACGATTTTGGCCCTTAAAATCTCTAATTACGTAACATATGACCTACTTTTTGATTTGATAAGATCAAGCTCGTTGAGATGAACATTTCCGCTTCTACAACTTATCATAAAATATTAATAGTTTCTGAGATATTCTCAAAAACATTTGGACCCTTCTGAACTCCTAATTTAAAGGGCCAGCCCGTTTTGCTTGATATCGTAAGAAAGGTCTTGTCATTTTAAACATTTTTTGCTCAACAAGTATTTAGAAATTCTTTACCGTTCTCGAGTTATCTCTACAAGAAATATTTAGGGGCCAAACTGTAGCTCCCTAACGGGGCCACATATTGAGATCGTCCGATATCGACAAAAAATCGACTCTACAGGCGAGCCATTAGGACCATAGGCCTATTTCTTGATATCAATCGATAGATCTCGATAAACTGAACAACTTTTGTTCAATATGTCCTTACAAAATATTTACCAGTTACAAGTTTTTGAAATCGACTGATATCGACAAAAATCGACTCTACAGGCGAGCCATGAGGCCCACAGACCCATTTTTTGATATTGATCGATAGGTTATGACACATTCAACAACTTTTGTTCAATAATGCTTTTCAAAAAATATGTCGTTTTAAAGATATGAGGCGTCAAATATTTACGATTTTGGCCCTTAAAATCTCTAATTACGTAACATATGACCTACTTTTTGATTTGATAAGATCAAGCTCGTTGAGATGAACATTTCCGCTTCAATGACTTATTACAAAATATTAATAGTTTCTGAGATATTCTCATAAACCTTTGGACCCTTCTGGGCCCCTAATTTAAAGGGTCAGCCCCTTTTGCTTGATATCGTAAGAAAGGTCATGACATTTCAAACATTTTTTGTTCAACAAGTATTTAGAAATTCTTTACCGTTCTCGAGTTATTTCTAGAAGTAATTTTTAGGGGCCAAAATGTAGCTCCCTAACGGGGCCACATAGGGTAAAAACGAAATATGCATATTGTTCAGATCATCATTCTGAACAACTTTTGTTCTTTATTGCTTTTCAAAATATTTGTCGTTTTCGAGATACAAGGGGTAAAAAATTTATGGTTTTGGCCCTTAAAATCCCTTATTACGTAACATATGACCTCAATTTTTATCTGAATAGATTTGGATTGTTGAGATGAACATTTTTTGTTCTTTGACTTATACCAAAATATTAACGATTTTTGAGATATTTGATCTAGACTTTGAGCCCTTCTAGATCCCTAATTTAAGGGGCTAGCCCCTAAATCTTGATATTTTCGAAAAGATCTCGTAAATGTGCACAACTTTTGTTCTACATGTCTTAACAAAATATTTGCAAGAAAAAAGATATTGGAGATCAAAGGTCAAAAATTTTGGCATCCATTTTTTCAGGTCCAGGCGAGCGTTTAGGCAAATCGCCTCCGGTAAAATTGAATCCCCCACAAATCTTCTAAAATGTTTACTCTATCTTGTGTAGAAATTTCAAGACTCTAGCTTCAAAACTAACGGAGGAGATGTGTGGACAACAAGGCCCTTCAAAAAGTCACTAAAAGAGAGATAACTCCTGACCGGAAGTGACGTCAAGCACGAAATTTTGCAAGTAAAGTCTCGTCACCAAAAGACATCTTTCCTGAAAATTTCGTGAAAATCGATCGAGAAATGGCTGAGAAAAACGCGTGTACTACCAAGGAAAATAATAATAATAATAATAATAATGAAGAAGAAGAACGCAAACAATAATAGTAAGGTCTTCCGCAGGAGACGGAAGACCTTAATAATGAAGAAGAACGCGAACAATAATAGTAAGGTCTTCCGCAGGAGACGGAAGACCTTAGTAACGAGGTATAACTGTGTTGGAATGCCAACACAAATGTCTCCGAACACCTCCCCATGTCAGAAATGCTTTTTGATGTCAGATATGGACTCAGGATTCTCAATAAACCCTAAAAACTGAATTTGGTTGAAATCCGATGGACTTGATTTTTGGCCGCCATTTTGTTCAATGGCGGCCATTTTGAAACATTTGAAAATTGATTGAAAGGAAATACTGATGCTAGAAATGAATTGTGGACCCTCCATTTACCCCAGAACCCAAATATTGTAGAGATTTTAACACTTTGAAATATTTCGGTATATATCGGCCATTTTCAAAATGGCGGCTCAATAAAAAAATTTTGATGGTAGAAATGGACTCGGGGTGACCATATTACCCTAGAAAGCGAATTTGGTTGAAATCCGACAACCTTGAGTTTTTGACGTTTTTTGCCCGCCATCTTGAAACGGCGGCCATTTTGAAAATTTGAAAATTTGAATGCACCCCTCCTAGTGACCCCCTATCAGCACACAAAGTTTGAAGTGGATCTGTCGAACCACTTTCATACAATGGAGCGGACAAATTTCTCGGAAAGAAGAGGAATAATAATAAGAAGAAGAAGAAGAAAATAAGAATAATAAGAAACGGAGCAAAAACAATATGTCTCCGACACTTTGTGTTTGGAGACATAATAAGAATAACAAGAAACGGAGTAAAAACAATATGTCTCCGACACTTTGTGTTCGGAGACATAATAAGAACGAGCTATAACTGTGCTGGGATGCCAACACAAATGTCTCCGAACACCTCCACATGTCAGAAAAGGTTCTTGATGCCAGATATGCACTCAGGATCCACAAAGAACTCTAGAAACTAAATTTGGTTGAAATCCGACGGACTTGAATTTTTGGCCGCCATTTTGAAACATTTGAAAATTGATTGGAAGAAAATACTGGTGGTAGAAATGAATTGTGGACCCTCCATTTACCCCAGAACCCAAATGTCGTACAGATTTTAACACTTTCAAATATTTCAGTATATGGCAGTCATTTTGAAAATGGCCGTTCAAAAAAATTTTGATGGTGGAAATGAACTCGGGGTCACCAAAATACCTTATAAATAGAATTTATTTGAAATCCGACAACCTCAATTTTTTGACGTTTTTTGGCCGCCATTTTGAAACGGCAGCCATTTTAAAAATTTGAAAAGTTGATTGCACCCCTCCTAATGACCCTGTATCAGCTCAAAAAGTTTGAAGTGGATCAGTCGAAGCATGTTCATAAAATTGTGCGGACAAATTTCTCACTAAAGAAGAGGAAAAATAAGAAGAAAATAATAACGAGCTATAACTGTGTTGGGATGCCAACACAAATGTCGCCGAACATTTCCGCATGTCAGAAATGGTTTTTGATGCCAAATATGCGCTCAGGATCCTCCATAATCCCTAGAAACTAAATTTGGTTGAAATCCGACGGATTTGTTTTTTGGCCGCCATTTTCTTCAATGGCAGTCATTTTGAAAGATTTGAAAATTGATTGGAAGGAAATACTGAGGCTAGAAATGAATGGTGGACCCTCAATTGACCCCAGGACCCAAATGTTGTAGAGATTTCAACACTTTTAAATATTTCGGTATATGACGGCCATTTTGAAAATGGCGGCTTAAAAAAAATTTTAGATGGTGGAAATAAATTTGGGGTCACTAATTTATCCTAGACATAGAAATTAGTTGAAATCCGACAACCTTGATTTTTTGACGTTTTTTGGCCGCCATCTTGAAACGGCGGCCATTTTGAAAATTTGAAAAGTTGAATGCACCCCTCCTAGTGACCCTCTATCAGCTCACAAAGTTTGAAGTGGATCTGTCGAAGCACTTTCACCAAATCGCGCGGACAAATTTCTCACTAAAGAAGAGGAATAATAAGAATAAGAAGAAGAAAATAATAACGAGCTATAAATGTGTTGGGATGCCAACACAAATGTCTCCGAATACCTCACCATGTCAGAAATGGTTTTTGATGCCAGATCAGGATTCTCAAAAAACCCTAGAAACTAAATTTGGTTGAAATCCGACGGACTTGATTTTTTGGCCACCATTTTCTTCAATGGCGGCCATTTTGAAAAATCTGAAAATAAATTGGAAGGAAATACTGATGCTAGAAATGAACTGTGGACCCTCCATTTATCCCAGAACCCAAATGTTGTACAGATTTTAACACTTTCAAATATTTCAGTATATGGCGGCCACTTTGAAAATGGCGGCTCAAAAAAAATTTTTGATGGTGGAAATGGACTTGGGGTCACCAAAATATCCTATAAATAGAATTTGGTTGAAATCCGACAACCTTGAGTTATTGACGTTTTTTGGCCGCCATTTTGAAACGGCAGCGATTTTGAAAATTTGAAAAGTTGATTGCACCCCTCTTAGTGACCCCCTATCAGCTCATAAAGTTTGAAGTGGATCAATCGAAGCGTGTTCATATAATCGTGCGGACAAATTTCTCATTAAAGAAGGGGAAAAATAATAAGAAGAAAATAATAATAATAATAAAAACGAGCTATAACTGTGTTGGGATGCCAACACAAATGTCTCCGAACACCTCCCCATGTCAGAAATGGTTTTTGATGCAAGAAATGGACTTAGAATCCTCCATCAAACCTAGAGAGTAAATTAGGTTGAAATCGGACGGACTTGAATTTTGGCCGCCATTTTCTTCAATGGCGGCCCTTTTGAAACATTTGAAAATTGATCGGAAAGAAATACTGATGCTAGAAATGAACTGTGGACGCTCAATTGACCCCCAGAACCCTAATGTTGTAGAGATTTTAACACTTTCGAAAATTTCGGTATATGGCGGCCATTTTGAAAATGGTGGCTCAAAAAACATATTTGATGGTGGAAATGGACTCGGGGTCACAATATTACTTTAGAAATAAAATTTGGTTGAAATCCGACAACTTTGAATTTTTGACGTTTTTCGGCCGCCATCTTGAAACGGCGGCCATTTTGAAAATTTGAAAAGTTGATTGCACCCCTCCTCATGACCCCCTATCAGTTCACAAAGTCTGAAGTGGATCTGTCAAAGCACTTTCATACAATTGAGCGGACAAATTTCTCAGGAAAGAAGAGGAATAATAAGAAGAATAAGAAGAAAATAAGAATAATAAGAAACGGAGGAAAAACAATATGTCTCCGACACTTTGTGTTCGAAGACATAATAATAAGAAACGGAGCAAAAACAATATGTCTCCGACACTTTGTGTTTGGAGACATAATAACTAGTTCTAATTGTAACTGGGACCGCTACATATGTTCCCCAAACATCCCCCAATTAAAAAGTGATGTCCTTTTGAATCTATAGCCAAAAATCATTTTATTTTAGCCTTTAATTACATGTAGTACATTCAATATGGTCATTTCAGTACCAAGAAATGAAAGAAAGAGTTGCACGTGCATACACGCGCAGGCGTGTACGATTCCGAATTTTTGTTGATGTCGTTCAACAGGCATTTGTATCATATACCCACAGTATGAATTTCATAACGTTTCCACAAAATATAAGAAAGTTATAGTAATTTTAAAATCGTCGAATCAGAATTCACCACACGTGCATGCACGTGCTCAGCAATAATTCTAACCACAGCAATTTGTAAGGAGTACCACGACACATTTAAACCCTTAAAATCAATAGAATTTGATGAAAAACTAAAACGTTATCGTCCTTTAAAAACTGAACATTTGAAAAACGTTGCACGCGCATGCGCATGTGCGTTGGCATTTTTTGTTATACCAATATATAGATACACATATTGTCTACGTATGCTGTGCATATCATCTTATTCGCTTCATAAATAAGATAGTTACAAACGTTTTAATATTATCCAATGAAAATGAAGCGCACGTGCATGCGCGTGCAAATTGGTAATTTTGACCATGTAAATCAGTTAAGGGTCTCAATATCTACCTATGATATGAATATCAAGCAATTTCAATGAACAACAAAAACGTTAGACTGATTCCAAAGTTAGTGTACAAATTTTGTAATGCACGTGCACGCGCATGCGTGTGCGTGCAGACAAAATAACTGTCATTTTTCATATCTACAAATGATATACTACCATCCTATTTAGGTTTCATTTCGATCCCTTGTATATTCCGATTTTCCATTTTTTGGTACCAAAATTGCCATGCACGTGCGCGCACGTACAAGCACGTGCAGACAAAATGACTATCGTTCTGCAAATTTACAAACGCTATAATATCATCCTGGAAAGTTTCATATCGATCCCTTTTGTAGTTTCTGAGAACACTACCGGACAAAAAAGTACCGGAGAAAAAGAATAATAACTAGACACTCATTACTAGTAATGAGTAGGTCTTCCGTTAGACCACGTCCGGTAAAGAGCTTTCTATTCCTACGAAAACCATTTAAATGTATCAGAAAATGTGCCTTAACAATGAATGAGAAATGTAGTATCGAATTTTTTACTCCTTTCTCGTAACTTCCAGTGACGACCGGAAGTACTATTCAGATGCGTTTTCCTATAAATGACAGCGACTCTTTACTGTCTATATTCTCTGAAAATTTCACGTCTCTATCTGAAAGAGTTCTCAACAAAAAGAAGTAGACTAAAGAAAGAATTAGTAGTAGGTGACTACCGACCGGAAGTCAATTTTGAAAAACAAAATTATCAAAACTTTAGAAGTTGATACTTTTATTAAGACATGTGAAAATCATATGAAAGACTTCAAATGTAAGCGAGATTTATGGGGACAAAGAGACGAAAAGTAAAAAGGTATTTTATCAAGAAACCGGAAGTAGTCGTTTTGACTACCGACAGAGTCAATATTCTTTTGACACTTTGAAAGAGAGTTAATAAACTAGTATAGGTTTCAATTTAAAGGAAAATTTTTGAAATTTGCGATTCTTTCCATCACTTCCGGTGACGACAGGAAGTGACGGTCGACATGTTCAACCCCCTATTGCACGCTTACAAACGGAGATTGATCATCCCTGAATATTTGATGAACCTATATTATTTTACCTTTTCCAAGAAATATGCTGGACAAAATTCCTTTTGAGAAACAGAAAATAGCCATATTTTCCGACCGGAATTGAATTTTGTAAAAACAAAAATAACTAGTTCTAATTGTAACGGGGACCGTTACAGATGTTCCCCAAACCTCCCCCAATTAATAAGTGATGTCCTTGTGAATCTGTAGGAAAAAATCATTTTATTTTAGCCTTTAATTACATGTAGTACGTTCAATATGGTCATTTCAGTACCAAGAAATGAAAGAAAGCGTTGCACGTGCATACACGCGCACGAGTGTATGATTCCGAATTTTTGTTGATGTCGTTCAACAGGCATTTGTATCATATACCCACAGTATGAATTTCATAACGTTTCCACCAAATATAAGGAAGTTATAGCGATTTTAAAATCGTCCAATCAGAAATCAGCACACGTGCATGCACGTGCTGAGCAGTAATTCTAACCACAGCAATTTGTAAGGAGTACCAAGATACATCTAAACCCCTAATATGAATAGAATTTGATGAAAAACAAAAACGTTATCGTCCTTTAAAAATTGAACACTTAAAAAACGTTGCACGCTCATGCGCGTTTGTGTTGGCATTTTTTGTTATACCAACATATAGATACACATATTGTCTACATATGCTATGAATATCATCTCATTCGCTTCATAAATAAGATAGTTACAAACGTTTTAGCATTATCCAATCAAAATGAAGCGCACGTGCATGCGCGTGCAAATTGGTAATTTTGACCATGTAAATCAGTTAAGGGTCTCAATATCTACCTATGATATGAATTTCAAGCCATTTCAATGAACAACAAAAAAGTTAGACTGATTCCAAAGTTAGGGTACAAATTTTGTAATGCGCGTGCACGCGCATGCGTGCGCGTGCTGGCAAAATAACTATTATTTTTCATATGTACAAATGATATACTATCATCCTATTTAGGTTTTATATCGCTTCCTTCAATATTCTGATTTTCCATTTTTTGTACCAAAATTGCAATGCACGTGCGCGCGCGTCCATGCACGTGCAAACAAAATGACTATCACTATGCACATCTACAAACGCTATACTATCATCCTGGAAGTTCCATATCGATCCCTTTTGTAGTTTCTGAGAACACTACCGGACAAAAAAGTACCGGAGAAAAAGTGGAATAATAATAATAATAATAAGAAACAGAGTAAAAACAATATGTTCCCAAACTTTGTTTGGGGAACATAATTATAGCAAGGTCATTTCATAAGACATTATTCCTGAAAATTTCAAGAAAATATATCCAGCCATCTCTGAGAAATCACTCGAAGAAATCTGAAAATCGACATTTTTTCAAATACTTCCGCTATAGACCGGAAGTGACGGACAAAAAAATTGAATGTATGTGTACAATGGACTAATGTTAGTTGATCAACTCTACAAGTGTCAAGCGTCTATCCATATTCATTATTGAGAAACTGAAAAAACAAGGTTTGAATATGTCCACCCCATATCTCACGATCGGAAGTGAATTTTACAAAAATATTTAAATTTACTCTAGACATTTATAGTGTCTATAACATATGTAAAATTCAAATCATTAACTTGTTTTATGACCGAGATTTATGGCACTGAAAAATGAGAGAATGAATAGTCTTTCTTTGATATAACCGGAAGATGGAGATTCAACTTCCGGTGGGGTCAACATTTTTTGAGAATTAGAACGAGACCTAGTAAACCGATATAGGTTTCAATTTGAAATAAAAAAGTTTGAAATATATGATTCATTTAATCACTTCCGGTGACGACCGACATTCTTTACCCCCTACTGCACGCCTACAGAGGGAGATCTATTAACTCTGAAAATTTCATGACTCTATCTTTTACCGTTTCTGAGAAAAACGCTGGACAACGAAAACAGCTAATAATCCGTATTTGCCGACCGGAAGTGAATTTTAGAAAAATATTTGACGTTACTCTAGACATTTATAGTGACTATAATATATGTAAAACTCAACTCATTAACTAGTTTCATGACCGAGATTTATGGCACTGAAAAATGAGAGAATGAATAGTCTTTCTTTGATATAACCGAAAGTTGGAGATTCAACTTCTGGTGGGATCAACATTTTTTGAGAATTAGAACGAGACCTAGTTAACCGATATAGGTTTCAATTTGAAAGAAAAAAGTTTGAAATTGTGATTTATTTAATCACTTCCGGTCGTCACCGGAAGTGATTAAATAAATCATCAATTTCAAACTCTTTTGAGGCGACAAAAAATAATACGTGCCTGCACCATAGAGAAAATAGATATATCATCCTTGAACGTTTCATTTGATTATCTTTAGTGGTTTTCAAGTTTATCCCCGGACAAAGTTTCTTTCAAAAGCCGGAAAATCGGACGTATCTCACAAACGGAAGTGAATTTTGAAAAAATTAAAAATACCTCGAGGTACCATCGTTCTCTATAACCTGTGAAAGCTTCAGGAAAATCCATCCAACGGTCTCGGAGAAAAAAGGGGAAAAATAATAATAATAATAACTAGAAACTCATTACTAGTAATGAGTAGGTCTTCCGTTTGAACACTTCCGGTACACAGCTTTCTGTTCTTACGAGAATCATTCAAATATATCAGAGAATGTGCCTTTTCAAGACATGAGAGGAGTGTTAATGAAGTTTTCACTCATTTCTAGTAACTTCCGGTGACGGCCGGAAGTAATATTCAGATGTGTTTTCCCATCAACCACAGCGACTCTCTATTGTCTATATTCCCTGAAAGTTTCACGTCTCTATTTGAAAGAGTTCTGAAGAAAAAGAAGCAGACTAAAGAAAGACAAAGTAGTGGCTTACTACCGACCGGAAGTGAATTTTGAAAAATGAAATTGTCTTAACTCAAGGTGTTGATAATGTTCTTAAGATATTTGAAAACCATATCAAACACTTGAAATATAAACGAGATTTATGGGGGGCACAAAGACGAAAGGTATAAGAGTATTTTATCGAGAAACCGGAAGTAGCCGTTTTGACTACCGACGGGGTCAACATTCTTTGAATACTTTGAAAGAGACTGAATAAACTAGTGTAGGTTTCCATTTAAAAGAAACGGTTACGACCGGAAGTGATAACAAAAAACAAATTATTGTGCATGCACTATACAATCGAGAGATCTATAATACCTGAAAGTTTCATTTGTTCCTCTTTAGTCGTTTTTGAGATTACCCCCGGACAGGATGATATTTTGAAAAATGGAAATCGGACATATCTTACGAACGGAAGTAGATTTTCTAAAAATGAAAGATCGTGTCTAAGGGTACTACAATTCTCTATCATCTTAATAATTGGCAAGAAAATCCTTTCAGTCATCTCCGAGAAATCGTGTTGAAAAAGTTTGAATGTAGTAAATTTTTCAACCACTTCCAGTTGAAACCGGAAGTGACGTACACGCATATACAAAATATTTTTAAGATGGAACATCGCCAATCTATAACCCCTGCAAGTTTGAAGTGTATATCTATACTCGTTCCGGAGATATCAGGAAAACAATGTCTGAATTTGTCCACACCATATCTAACGACCGGAAGTGAATTTTACAAAAATATTTAACGTTACTCTAGACATTTATAGTGACTATAACATATATAAAACTCAACTCCTTAACTTGTTTCCTGACCGAGATTTATGGCACTGAAAAATGAGAGAATGATTGGTGTTTCTTTGATATAACTAGAAGTTGAAGATTCAACTTCCGGTTGAGGCAACATTTTTTGAGAATTAGAACGAGACCTAGTAAACCAATATAGGTTTCAATTTGAAAGAAAAAAGTTTGAAATTGATGATTCATTTAATCATTTCCGGTGACGACCGGAAGTGACGGCGACAAACAATAATACGTGCATGCACCATAGAGAAAATAGATCTATCATCCCTGAAAATTTCATTCGATTATCTTTAGTGGTTTTCAAGTTTACCCCCGGACAAAGTATCTTTCAAAAACCGGAAAATCGGACGTATCTCGCGAACGGAAGTGAATTTTGAAAAAATTTAAAAAATGCCTCGAGGTACCATCGTTGTCTATAATCTGTGAAAGTTTCAGGAAAATCCATCCAACGGTCTCGGAGACGAAAGGAAAAAAAAAAAAATAATAAACAGTAGAATCACTATAAGGTCTTCCGTCTGGAACGGAAGACCTTAATAAACAGTAGAATCACTATAAGGTCTTCCGTTGGTAACGGAAGACCTTAATAATAATAATAAGAAACAGAGTAAAAACAATATGTTCCCAAACTTTGTTTGGAGAACATAATAACGAGCTATAACTGTGTTGGGATGCCAACACAAATGTCTCCGAACACCTCCCCATGTCAGAAATGGTTTTTGATGCCAGATCAGGATTCTCAAAAAAACCTAGAAACTAAATTTGGTTGAAATCCGACGGACTTGATTTTTTGGCCGCCATTTTCTTCAATGGCGGTCATTTTGAAAAATCTGAAAATAGATTGGAAGGAAATACTGATGCTAGAAATGAATTTTGGACCCTCCATTTACCCCAGAACCCAAATGTTGTACAGATTTTAACACTTTGAAATATTCCAGTATATGGCGGCGATTTTGAAAATGGCGGCTCAAAAAAAAATTTTGATGGTGGAAATGGACTCAGGGTCATCAAGATACCCTAGAAATAGAATTTGGTTGAAATCCGACAACCTTGATTTTTTTGACGTTTTCTGGCCGCCATCTTCAAACGGCGGCCATTTTGAAACTTTGAAAAGTTGATTGCACCCTTCCTAGGGACCCCCTATCACCTGACAAAGTTTGAAGTGGATCTGTCAAAGGACTTTCACAAAATCGGGCGGACAAATTTCTCACTAAAGAAGAGGAATAATAAGAATAAGAAGAAAATAATAACGAGCTATAACTGTGTTGGGATGCCAACACAAATGTCTCCGAACACCTCACCATGTCAGAAATGGATTTTGATGCCAGATATGCACTCAGGATCCTCAAAAAAACCGCTAGAAACTAAATTTGGTAGAAATCCGACGGACTTGATTTTCGGCCGCCATTTTCTTCAATGGCGGCCATTTTGAAAGATTTGAAAATTCATTGGAAGGAAATACTGATGCTAGAAATGAATTGTGGACCCTCAATTTACCCCAAAACCAAAATGTTTTAGAGATTTTAACACTTTGAAATATTTCAGTATATGGCGGCCATTGTGAAAATGGCGGCTCAAATAAAAATTCTGATGGTGGAAATGGATTCGGGGTCACTAAATTACCCTAGAAATAGAATTTGGTTGAAATCCGACAACCTTGAGTTTTTGACGTTTTTTGGCTGCCATCTTGAAACGACGGTCATTTTGAAAATTTGAAAAGTTGAATGCACCCCTCCTATTGACCTCGTATCAGCTCACAACGTTTGAAGTGGATCTGTTGAAGCACTTTCACAAAATCGGTCGTACAAATTTCTCACTAAAGAATAGGTATAATAAGAATAGGAAGAAAATAATAACGAGGTATAACTTTGTTGGGATTTCAACACAAATGTCTCCGAACGCTTCCCCATGTCAGAAATGGTTTTTGATGCCAGATATGCACTCAGGATCCTCAAAAAACCCTAGAAACTAAATTTCGTTGAAATCTGAGGGACCTGATTTCTGGCCGCCATTTTCTTCAATGGTGGCCATTTTGAAACATTTGAAAATAGATTGGAAGGAGATACTGATGCTAGAAATGAACTGTGTACCCTCCAATTAGTCCAAAAACCAAATGTTGTAGAGATTTTAACACTTTCAAATATTTCGGTATATGGCGGCCATTTTGAAAATGGCGGCTCAAAAAAAAATTTAATGGCGGAAGTGAACTTGGGGTCACTAAACTACCCTAGAAATAGAATTTGGTTGAAATCCGACAACCTTGAATTTTTTGAGGTTTTTTGGCCGCCATCTTCAAACGGCGGCCATTTTGAAAATTTGAAAACTTTATCGCACCCCTCCTAGTGACCCCCTATCAGCTCAGAAAGTTTGAAGTTGATCAGTCGAAGCGTGTTCATATAATCGTGTGGACAAATTTCTCACTAAAGAAGATGAAAAATAAGAAGAAAATAATAATAACGAGCTATAACTGTGTTAGGATGCCAACACAAATGTCTCCGAACACCTCCCCATGTCAGAAATGCTTTTTGATGCCAGATATGCACTCAGGATCCTCAAAAAACCCTAGAAACTAAATTTGGTTGAAATCCGACGGACTTGTTTTTTGGCCGCCATTTTCTTCATTTGAAAATAGATTGGAAGGAAGAACTGATGCTAGAAATGAACTGTGGACCCTCCATTTACTCCAGAACTCAAATGTTGTAGAGATTTTAACACTTTCAAATATTTCGGTATATGGCGGCCATTTTGAAAATGGCGGCTCAAAAAAAAATTTTCATGGTGGAAATGGACTTGGGGTCACTAAATTACCCTAGAAATAGAATGTGGTTGAAATCCGACAACCTTGAGTTTTTGACGTTTTTCGGCCGCCATCTTGAAACGGCGGCCATTTTGAAAGTTTGAAAAGTTGATTGCACCCCTCCTAGTGACCCCCTATTAGCTCAGAAAGTTTGAAGTGGATCAGTCGAAGCGTGTTCATATAATCGTGCGGAGAAATTTCTCACTAAAGAAGAGGAAAAATAAGAAGAAGAAAACAATAATAATAAGAAGAATAATAAGAAACGGAGCAAAAACAATATGTCTCCGACACTTTGTGTTCGGAGACATAATATTAAGAATAATAAGAAACGGAGCAAAAACAATATGTCTCCGACACTTTGTGTTCGGAGACATAATAAGAAACGGAGCAAAAACAAGTTCGGAGACATAATAACGACACTTTGTGTTCGGAGACATAATAAGAAGAAGAATAAGAAACGGAGCAAAAACAATATGTCTCCGACACTTTGTGTTCGGAGACATAATAATAATAATAAGAAAAAGAGTAAAACCAATATGTTCCCAAACTTTGTTTGGGGAACATAACTATTACTTATTGTAACGGGGACCGTTACAGATGTTCCCCAAACATTTTACCATTTAGCAAGTGGTGACATTTGTTTCAGTACAAGTGGTTTTGACCATTGCAAACGGTGAAGCATGTGAATATATAACTATTTTATAACGTTCAGTCCATTTCATGCTAGTACAAATCAGTTATTAAGATCTGAGAATTTGGTGCACGTGCACGTACGTGCATGCAAGTGCTGATAAGTAAATCGACCATCTCGATACATTTGAACTCTTACTGTATGAGTACAAGAGAAGTTTCACAGCAGTTCAATGAAAAACGAGAAATTAACGGCAACTCAAAACTACAAAGACCGAAATCAATGCACGTGCATGCACGTGCGCGTGAGTACGACATAGGGATTTTGTTGATGTTATTCAATAGACATTTGAACAATATACTTAGTATATGAATTTTGTATCGATTGTTTCACTTACAAGAAAGGTATGGGGATGTCAAAATCGTCCAATCAGAATTAAGCACACGTGCATGCGCTTGCAGGGAAGTGATTTTGACAAAATTAATAAATGAAGAGGCCCTAAACATATCTGCAACCTAAATTTCTAACCTTTTTATTGCAATATAAAAATGTTATACATCAATACTTGAATTTAGACGTAAAAAATTACAATGCTCGCACATTCACGCGCACGCGATTTTGATAATGGAAAATTTGTTGACACCATTTCATAGACATTCATATCATAGATACTCAATCATTTCATAGATATTCATATCATAGATCCTCAGGGTAAATTTGAATTCATTTCAGTTTTTAATTCAATAGTTATGACCAATTTAGTACCCGAATTAATCAAAATCACTTTCCCACACGCGAATGCAGGTGCGCTTAATTTTGATTGGACGATTTTGAAATCCCCATAACTTTCTTATGAGTGAAGCAATCGAATACAAAATTCATATAGTAAGTATATCATTCAAATATCTATTGAATAGCATCAAGAAAATTGCTGTGTCGTACTCACGCGCACGTGTATGCACGTGCATTAATTTCGGTCTTTGTAGTTTTGAGTTGCTGTTAGTTTCTAGTTTGTCATTGAACTGTTGTGAAACTTCTCTTGTACTCATATAGTAAGACTTGTAATGTATCGAGATGGTAAAATTACTTATCAGCACGTGCATGCACGTACGTGTACGTGCACAAAAGGCTCAGATCTCTATAACTGATTTGTACTAGCATGAAATGGACTGTAGGTTATAAAACAGTTATATATTCACATACTTCACAATTTGCAATGGTCAAAACCATTATTAGGGTCTTCCATCTTCAGCGGAAGACCCTTCTATTATTCTATTGTTGATTTTTCACTTTTCTTATTAAGGTCTTCCGTCTTCAGCAGAAGACCCTTCTATTATTCTATTGTTGATTTTTCACTTTTCTTATTATTAGGGTCTTCCGTCTTCAGCGGAAGACCCTTCTATTATTCTATTGTTGATTTTTCACTTTTCTTATTAGGGTCTTCCGTCTTCAGCGGAAGAACCTTCTATTATTCTATTGTTGATTTTTCACTGTTCTTTTTATAAAGGTCTTCCGTTTCCAACGGAAGACCTTCTAGTGATTCTACTGTTTATTATTAAGGTCTTCCGTTTCCAACGGAAGACCTTATAGTGATTCTACTGTTTATTAGGGTCTTCCGAGCTTCCTTCGGAAGACCCTTCTGTTATTCTACTGTTTCTTCTTATTATTTTTTCCCCGTTTTTTTTTGTATAGGCGATTTCTCGGAAACTTTTTATCTGATTATTATGAAACTTTCAGTGTAGATACAATGCATTAAGACCTAAAAACTGTTTTTTCAAATTTTTGATATGTACCTCCGTTTACGAGTTATTGCCCTTTAATTGAATTTCGGGGGGTCTTTTGTCCAGCAGAAATCTCAGGAACTACAAATGATATCAGCAAGAAAATTAGAGAAAATGTAGGTAAGGTATTGTAGTTGTGCAGGAAGTTAAAATTATTGGCTACACATTTTATCTTCAGAAGCTATGTGATGGCAAATTTTGAGAATTTTTTCCCCATAGAATTTTGTTGCTTTTTGTGTAATATCTTTTAAGCTGGTAATAATTTGGTAAGACATATAGAACAAAAGTTGTGTGTAATTACAAGAGCTTTCGAATGAAATCAAGAAAAAGGGGCTGGCCCCTATATTTAGGGGTCAGCAGCTCATAAACGTGTTTTTTTAATACTTAAAAATGTTGACATATATTGAAAAAGTTTGAATGAAATAATCTTTAGGATATCAAATCTTGTCATTTGGTATGATAAGAAACAAGCTTTGTGCTATATTTATTTCTATTTCATAAAAGAAATGTGTGAGAATCGTACAGGAACAAGTTGTCAGTACAAGCCCGCCAAGCTGTTTCGGGGCCTCATGCTTGTGTAGTGCTTAGATAGTTGATTTAGATACATTGTTTTGATTCGACTTCTCTGTTTTAATTTATTTAAATAATTAAAAAAATGCAATGTTTTTACACGATGAACTGTTAAACATCATGTATGTATGTATGTTATCAGTGCAGAGCAAGTCTTTACGGGGCCTCCTGGATGTAAACATTCACGAGAGGCATTGTGGGAAGGCCAGAGAATGGCGAAATCAAATTGTGATGTGTACATTTTATCACCGCATGTAGACATGTATATTCATTGTACAGCTACGAGCACATGAACTGCCCTCGATTACGCACTTGGAGCATTAGTCAATACTAACGAAGGATATATTGTTGTCTGAATCGTTTACCATGTTTCGACTACGAGAAAATTCTGACGGTCATATTTGCAATGAATTGATAAACACATAAAGATACAGTGCAAATATATCTATAAACTGTCCCCAGTGATATTGTAACTAGTAAGGAAAAGTTAATGGTGACACTTTAATGTGTGATGGAATTGGACGTTGCTAAAAAGGTTAGAACGTTTTACTTATCTAAAATCCACACAGACAGATAGGGTGGTATTAAAATGTCAGTATTTTGCGTACACGCACACTGATTTTTATTTAATGTCGATACTGTGTTCATAAGCTTTCTAATGACATTCTCAAATTCCCCATGATTTAGCTTTTACATTATAATTACTTGTAATTTTACTATTTTTTTAAAAGTTTGTTTTTAGTGGGAGAGGTGTATTTGTTTGTTAAAATTCCCTCGTGAAATTTTCATTCATGGACTCCACCAATGCTATTAGGAGAGTGCAAATTTAGATTTATTCTCTGCTATCCTAGGTTCACTGAAAGGGGAGATCTTTTTTGCGTGACATGAGACCTTGTTTATATGCTCGGTCTTCATTCACTCAATGACAAAATTCATTCGCATTATAAGGAGTAGTCCGAAATATCTGACGTTTTCCAGGCTTTTTTCCGATTTTGATATTTAATGTGCAATTTATTTAAATAATTAACAAAATGCAATGTTTTTACACGATGAAATGTTAAACATCATGTATGTATGTTATCTCGGACTATGTAAGGAGTCCCTTATTTCATTACTTTTGAAAGATACTGTCTAACCACTTTACCACTTTTGAATGAAGATAAAAGAATTTGTTACAAATCCTTATTAGTCTTTCGTCTATAAATATTGTTTATGTTGAATGGTTACTAAGTCGCTTTGTCCCAAAACGGAAATGCCCCATGCACAAACTTTCCAAAAAAAATTTCAGGGGCAACCAAGTTCATGTAGTATTGCCCCCCCCCCCCTTCCCCAATTTTATTCATAAGTGCCCATAATACATATTCTGAGCACTCCAAATCTGTGATACCTCTGACTCTAACCCCGCACATGTCACAATATAAAAGCAGGGGTTAGAGTTAGAGGTATGTTGGATTAGAGCACCCCAAAACTTAAAACAAGCATATTCTGGAATGAATACATGAGTTGCAAACATTTGTTTACAAAATTATATCATATGGATAAATATGTTTGTCAAGAGAAAATTTTTTAACCTTGGTATAGTGTTGAGTCATAAAGTTTAATGTTTAAAAAAAGGTGACCATAATTACCAAAAAAAAAAGTTTTCTAAGCCATTATTACCTTTCTCAAATGTCATAAATGTTGAAATATTTTATCTTTAATGATTTATAAGCTAGCCTCTAGAGTTAAATTATTCTCTCAGTCATAAATGCACACTTCATGCTGCCAAAGTTTACAATTAATATACACTTAAAGGTCTTACGCAAGGAAATAGCCAATCAAAATGATTTATTCAATTGTAGTTCTATATGTAATGGTTTGGGCCGTGGATATCGGCCTGGGTAGCTCAGTCAGTAGAACACCTGACTAGTGATGCAGGGGTCCCGGGTTCGATTCCCGGTCCTGCCATACATTTTCTCATTTCCTGTTACAGATTTGGTGCCGTTGATCACCCCTGGACTTGGAGGTGAAAGTCCTCCCAGGGGCAAATAAGAACTTGGGTTGCGTCTTCGAGGGCGAAGACAATTTAAGGAGGGAGGAATGTAATGGTTCTGGCCGTGGATATCGGCCTGGGTAGCTCAGTCGGTAAAGCACCTGACTAGTGATGCAGGGGTTCCGGGTTCGATTCCCGGTCCAGCCATACATTTTCTCCTTTCCTGTTACATATATATATATATAGACAATTTCTTTTCCTTTTTTTCTTTT
This sequence comes from Ostrea edulis, assembly GCF_947568905.1. NCBI lineage: Eukaryota > Metazoa > Mollusca > Bivalvia > Ostreida > Ostreidae > Ostrea > Ostrea edulis. The sequence continues at coordinate 25,044,803 of NC_079170.1, forward strand.
TTGGCATCTTATTTTAGGCCTACAGTATTAATTTTGGGCTCATTTACTAGGAATATTATAACTTTATTGGAATTGTCCCACTGAATTAAAGGGAACTCTTTTTTCAGGTGCGCATGATGCAACTTCCTGGATGGTGTGTAGTCTGTTTGTCAACATGTGAAACCCACGTGTATTTTGAGGTAGGTGTGTTTACTGTCAATTTTCTCTCTTAAATGCCGCATAAGGCGTCTTTTTTCTGATCTCAAATTTTTGCCCAAGAATTAATCTTTATTTTCTCTTTCATTAATTATCCGATGACAGTCTATTTAATTAATTAATTTAATTAAAGCTATATAGTAACATATAGTGAAATTATTTCCTTGTGTGAGACCTTAAGAGTAACAGGTAACGTTCATTTTGACTGCAATTTCTCTGATTTCAGGAATAGCCTCCCCTGTTAAAGATCAATAATGGTGGATAAACAATGCAGGATGCTGTCATGTCATCAACAGAGAGTTTTGACACCCGTGTACCCGTATTTCTACCAATCACCTCTGTAACCTTTGTTGTGTTCATCAGACAGGTAAGAAATACATGATAATTATTTTAAATAACTTTATTAAAATGAATAATAAAAAATAGAACAAATTTACTTGTACAGACTTCCTCGTATAAGAAAATGTCACATTTTACAATACGATTATACATCATTTATACATATCCTCATAGACGCAGTTGAATAGAAACAGTGCATGCTAAAACATAACATTTATTACATGCAACACAATTTACAGAATATGTATTAAATACAAATTTCATACATTTAAATTACATACACAAATGATACACATCATCAATGCCCCCGCTCTTTTTTTCACACTTACAACTTCCTTTTTAATTTTGGATCTGTTAGTGATTTACTGTAAGTGTCTTTTGATTTCTTATCTTAGAGCTGATATCTCTTAGATCTGTAGTATTATCGTTGATATTTATATTTTAAAAGTTTTTGTTTCATTTTAAAGTAATTTTGCCTATTTTGTTGTTGTTTTAGATGATGGACCACTCTACTTCCTTTTACAACAGGTGCCCCTACAGATTCACAAAGTTCCAATGTTGATTTTCCATGACCCCCATTCAGTGAGTGCACAACTTTATGTATTCTACTTTCAAAATTTCTACTACTTGTAATACATTTTGGATTTGATTTTTAATATGCCCTAATCACAGATTCAGATTTTTGTGTAGAAGTATGATATTTAAATTTATCAAGATTATTTGGTCCTAAAGTCAAATTTATCCAGTCTTTTAACAAACATTTGTCTTCTTCTGTCATGTTTAATTCAAAGTCACTAGGCAACACTGAAGATTTTCACTTCTTGCTTTTAAGTCCGCGACAGGAAAAGGAATGAAGTTGACAGGATTTCCCGCACTGTCCTTGGTAGCAGCTTATGATAGAACGGACAGCAGTAGACCTAGCCCGCTTCATCAAAGGTAAGTGTCCGGAGTAGTGTTTGTAGCAATTCTCGTACTCTGTCCTACTTCGAAGCTTCAGATCTAAGGCAAATCTCTGCATGTATTCTTTTATGGCTTTGGATCTTCCGGGAAACATGTGACTGCTGAACAGCGCCTTAGCTGTCTGTTTTCTTTGAGAGTCAAAGAAATGACGCAAGTCTTTAAGGTTTTCGATGACATGTTCTTGTTTTTCAGATGCTCCGGATGCAGCGGCACTATTCCCATCACTGGTATAATGGGAAATGTCTAGTGGACGGTCATCACCCTGCCTGTCTTATTTTCTTCATGCTGGTTTTATTCACATCTGTGATAATTTTTCCCACTTTGTTGCAGGTCTGCTGCATGTTGGTAGCTGATGCTGGTTCAATATTTGCGCCAAGAAGCATACCACGCATACCCTCTGTAGTAAGGCTGGTACCCATGTGACCGACAGCCATAGCCACATTTAGCTGTGCAGCTCTGCGTCCCCTTCTGGATCTCCCCACCTCTTCATACAGCTTTTCACAGCGACTTGTATAGTGGCACTTCTTACATCGGATGGAAAGGATCCATGCCAGGCCTCGTTTTTCCTCCCCATGCTGGTTCCAGTCCAGTGAACCATTACAGTCTGGAAACTTCTGTGAGTGTTCTTTAAATGCATTATTCCACAATTTAGCAGTCTTCTCTTGGTGAAGTACTTTGTATGGTTTTGAGTTTGGGTCATCTTACACAGCGTCCATGTTGGAGTCTACAGGCTGGACTTCACTGGGTCTGGGTCGCAAAATCTTCATTTCACTGCTTCGGCTCTCAGCATCGGTAACTGCAAACATTCCATTCTTCTGTGGCCATACAACATCCTGAAACTCTTCTTTACTTAGCCTTCTTATGGGTACTAGAGATTGGACTGGGCTGGTGGTCCCTGTACTATGCTGGCCCTTGTTGTGAGGAATACTTCCTTTTTTGAATTGATGTTGATGCAACCACTTTGGTCCCTTCTTTGGCATGATTATTATTTAACTGTACACTTGCAGACCTTTTCTAAGAATATGCTATTGTGTTGTGGTGTGCATGTTTATGTATTGTAAATTTTCATCTTGTTTATTTATTTTAGAGCTGCCTGGTCTTCTAAGAGAAACTCCATTCTTTGATGATTGATGGAAAAGCCTCATCACTCCCTACTGCTAAAGAACCACTTATCTTAATCACCAGCCATTTATCAGTGATCACTGTTATCAAAGCTCCATGGTACGTCATTGAAGTCTTTCTTGGCACCATTTTTTCCAGTCCCTGACTTTGTTTAGAATTAAGATTGACAATTTTTTGCTAATTACTTCCTTATAAATCAGTAAACTTCCTGTTTCTTAGTTAATTAGGGCTTGTTAATTAGAGTTGAAAAAACTTTTATGCAGATGGACACAAACTCCAACATCTCAGCTTGCATATCATTCCAAATTTTTTCCTAAATAATTCACTCATTAGATTTTTTTGTGTTTTGAAAATGATATACTGGAGAACAATTTGACCAGAAATTTAGCCTAAAATTCTGCAATCTGTTTGGAAGAGTTATCTCCTATTTTTCATCCCTTAGGGTCAAAAATAGATTTTGATGCACTAGTATATGAGAGATAAATAACTAATAGACATTTTTCTGCAAATTTCATTTAATTTCATTAACTTTTAGTCATCTTAAAGGTCTTACGCAAGGAAATAGCCAATCAAAATGAACTTAGTCAATTGTAGTTCTATATATAGAGAGAATTTCTGTTCTTTTTTTCTTTTTCCGGCATCCTATTTTAGGCCTACAGTATTAATTTTGGGCTCATTTACTAGGAATACTATAACTTTATTGGAATTGTCCCACTGAATTAAAGGGAATTCTTTTTTCAGGTGCGCATGATGTAACTTCCTGGATGTTTGTCAACATGTGAAACCCACGTGTATTTTGAGGTAGGTGTGTTTACTGTCAATTTTCTCTCTTGAATGCCGCATAAGACGTCTTTTTTCTGATCTCAAATTTTTGCCCAAGAATTAATTTTCATTTTCTCTTTCATTAATTATCTACTGAGAGTCTAGTTACTTAATTAATTTAATTAAAGCTATATAGTAACATATAGTGAAATTATTTCCTTAAACATGTTAAACAAACTTTCCCTTGACAGTCGTGTCGGAAAGCAAAATCCATTTTGAGAAATGATCAAATGGGGGGGGGGGGGGGGGGGGGGTCGGGCGGCAAATGATATTTTTGTGTGTGGGTGGTCATATTTTTTCATATTTTAATTGGTCCGTGGTTGGACTATTAAAAAAATATTTATTATGGGTAGTGGCTAGTTTCTATTGTTTTATTTTGTGCCACGTGGGTGTTGAGTTTTCAGAATATTTTTATTGTCGCTCTTGTCGTGTTGGTTACAAAACATCGGAGGGAAAATTGAAAACGTGCTTTCGAAATCGGAAATCGGAAGTAACATAGAACTATTCGAGTTGTCGTTCTTTGCAGCGCATAACTTTCCATTACGGCACTCTTCAAATTAGAGGCGCGTTTAGTAGGGTCCCTTTGGACGTGATGGCGGCGAACTCTGTTCTGTAGATTATTACAGTTTACAGTGCATCGATTTTGGGAATATTTTGAAACCAATAGGTATTCCGTTTTCTAATAAAAATAGGCAAACCTTAGTTAATTTATATGAGGGTACCGATGCGTTATATTTATCAGTTGGTGTGATGGTGATATAGAAGCCTCCGGGCGCGGGCTCCATTAGAAGACGAACGATTCGTGGAAAAACATATCCATACCCATTTCATGATAATAGCATCGTTTGGACTCCCAATCTTTCCAACATTCCCGCCATAGATGCCTTTGATTGTTGATGTGACATCGTTTCTTCAGAACTACTGTGATACAATGTCGCACAGGCATTACCGCGTCATTGACTAGAATGTTTGTCCCGAAAACCTCGCGAGATTTGTACCGTTTTCATTTTTAAAAATATTTTTGTGGTGGGACTGGTTAGTTTTTTTTTTATTAGATGGGTCATTGTAAAATGAGTTAATTAATTTGATGAGTCATGGGGTAATTTTTTTTTTTTTTTTATGGGTGCTTGGTGTATACAAAAGGTGCCTCCAGACCCCTCCCCCCCATGTATTTATTTCTGGAATAGCCCTTAACAAAATTGTTGTCAGGATTCATAATTAGTCAGTTCTTTAAACATGTTAAAAGTAAATATTATACTGTGCTAGTTACATGTATGTGCATTCATTTTTTGAAATGATGAACAAATTCTACATATACCCCAAAGCATTACTTGAATTTCAGTACTGTTTTTAACAGCTTGTACTAAATATCTAAGTGAAATACATGTACTTTTATATTAAAAAAAAATAGTGAATGGCTCTGAACACATGGTTTATAATTTATTTATCTATTAAAATCAAGAATTTTCATATTTGTTTTAGGTGCGACAGTATGTCTCCAGGTTAAGTGATTGTGTAGATTGATTCCCAGCATAACGATGATTTGCCAAAAGAGCATATGAATAGAAAATTGGTGATGCTTAAAAATATCAGCAGAATACAGAAATTAAGAGACACAGATGGACAAAAACCCTCTATCTAATATATTTTACATATTAGGCCTATACAACTAGAACATGTAACAAGTGAAATTTAAATGTATGCATATATTTACTGTAAATGTATTATATTCAGCGTGTACGATATTTGGCGGAAATTGATTTTTGAACAAGTTAGCGTGAATTTGATTTATCGAATTCCTTTTAGTTTTTTTATTTATGTGTAGAGTGTAAGACATTTAGCGTTGTATTTGAATGAGCGGAAGTTGCTTTCCGCCAAAGGCGCTAAAAAGAATACACAACCAAATGTAATACGTTTACTGTATTAGAGCTGTTTTAAAGGGACTGATTCACGATTTCCCCTCAAATTTTGTTTTTCACTTTAAATGATCAAAATCTATAGTATAATATGTTTAGAAGGTTTCACAAAAAAATTAAGGTTATTCATCAAGACAGAAGCTCATTATAGAGAGTTTATTATTTATTTTGAAAACAAAGATTGAGGTGTGTTATTGTTTACGAAGTTTTCAAAATAAAGGGACATTGATCCAAGTTTATTAGATATATCACATTTCAAGTATACTTTAAGTAAAACGTATCATCTAAAAGTTAAAATTTGTGATTGTACAAAATGAAGATGCTTTAAATTACAAAAACTAACGTTTCACTGGTTTGTTTGTTTACAAAAAAAAGACTCGAGTCTTTGTTTACATAACACTGAATCAAAACTAAGATACTGCTCTTATCCTTGCATTTATACGGTCCAAATTTTGGTTGTCAACATTAAATGAGTTATATTTTTAATTTTTAACATAAAAAATGATAGACATTTCTTTCAAAAAACGTGAACCAGTCCCTTTAATGTATACAATTGTGTATACATGGTTGCTTGTTTGTTGACTCAGTGTATAGAACATGTACTACTATAATGTACATTTTTCATGTGTTATTTCAATGTGATGTTGAATCACATTTAAAATACAGCAAAGCTTTTACAGCTGAATCCTGTTTTTTTTTTTTTTTTTATTATGTACAGTTTTGATTTCCAACAGATCAAAAAATAAACATAGAGAATTCTTCATTTCCTGTTATATTTATCTGAAATTTTTAAAGCTCACAGAAAGATTATTACATTGTGATTTTTAGCTCACCTGAACCGAAGGTTCAAGTGAGCTATTCTGATCACATTTTATCCGGCGTCCGTCTGTCTGTCTGTCCGTCTGTTTGTAAACTTTTCACATTTTCGACTTCTTCTCCAGAACCACTGGGCCAATTTCAACCTAACTTGGCCAAAAGCATCCTTGGGTGAAGGGCTTTCAAGTTTGTTCAAATGAAGGGCCATGTCCCTTTCAAAGGGGAGATAATCACAAAAATGCAAAAATAGGGTGGGGTCATTTAAAAATCTTCTCAAGAACCACTGGGCCAGAAGAGCTGAAATTTACCTGAAAGCTTCCTGACATATTGTAGATTCAAGTTTGTTCAAATCATGGCCCCCGGTGGTAGGATGGGGCCACAAGGGGGGATCAAAGTTTTACATACAAATATATAGGGAAAAACTTTAAAAATCTTCTTCTCAAGAACCACTAAGCCAGAAAAGCTGATATTTACATGAAAGCTTCCTGACATAATGCAGATTCAAGTTTGTTCAAATCATGGGCCCCTGGGGCTGGATGGGGCCACAATAGGGGATCAAAGTTTTACATACAAATATATAGGAAAAATCTTTAAAAATCTTCTTCTCAAGAACCACTGAGCCAGAAAAGCTGATTTTTACATGAAAACTTTCTGACATAGTGCAGATTCAAGTTTGTTCAAATCATGGCCCCCGGGGATAAGATGGGCCCCAAGGGGGGATCAAAGTTTTACACACAAATATATAGGGAAAAACTTTAAAAATCTTCTTCTCAAGAACCACTAAGCCAGAAAAGCTGAGATTTACATGAAAGCTTCCTGACATAATGCAGATTCAAGTTGGTTCAAATCATGGCCCCCGGGGGTTGGATGGGGCCACAATAGGGGATCAAAGTTTTACATACAAATATATAGGAAAAATCTTTAAAATCTTCTTCTCAAGAAACACTGAGTCAGAAAAGCTGATTTTTACATGAAAACTTTCTGACATAGTGCAGATTCAAGTTTGTTCAAATCATGGCCCCCGGGGATAGGATGGGGCCCCAAGGGGGGATCAAAGTTTTGCACACAAATATATAGGGAAAAACTTTTAAAATCTTCTCAAGAACCACTAAGCCAGAAAAGCTGAGATTTACATGAAAACTTCCTGACATAATGCAGATTCAAGTTTGTTCAAATCATGGCCCCCAGGGGTTGGATGGGGCCACAATAGGGGATCAAAGTTTCACATACAAATATATAGGAAAAATCTTTTTCTCAATAACCACTGAGTCAGAAAAGCTGATATTTACAAGAAGACTTTCTGACATAGTGAAGATTCAAGTTTGTTCAAATCATGGCCCCCGGGGGGTAGGATGGGGCCACAAGTGGGGGGGGGGGTCAAAGTTTTACATACAAATATAGGAAAAAGCTTTAAAAATCTTCTTCTCAAGAACCATTGGGCCAAAGAAGTTGACATTTACATGAAAGCTTTCTGACATAGTGTAGATTCAAGTTTGCAAAGGGTAGTTTGGGCCATAATAGGGACTAAGGTTTTACATGCAAATATATATGGAAAGTCTTCAGATATGGGCCAAAGTGACTCAGGTGAGCGATGTGACCCATGGGCCTCTTGTTTTGTATTGAAGCAAATTATTTTAGAGATGCAGAGTTCCAACAAAAAGTTCTCATAACATATTGGTTAAAGGAAAAACAAGGTTGAAAGTCCAAACGAAAATGTTTGACCTCCATAAACTAATGATTAATTATAAATTTTGACAATTTCTAAGCTTATCCTTCAATCACACAGCTATTGTCCCAATAGCTCAGTCGGTTAGAGCGCTCCCACTGTGCTCAAAAGGTAAATGTTCAAATCCCGGCCTCAACTTGCCCAAGTTGATAAAAAATTATAGAAACCGTTCCATCGCCAAGAGCTGGATACTTTGAAGTGAATCAACCATTCAGATAAAGCCTGAAAATCCAAGGCCCACTGTTATGGCCAATGTTGGCCATCATTCACAGTTAAATGCCCCTAATTACCAAGTAAAGGTCTAAATTTGAAGCCAATCACCAGTATATGGTGATGTCTCCACATGATTAAAAAATTCTCAAAGGAGACAAAAACAACATAAAATCAATCACACAGCTATGAAGGAAGACCCACTCGTTGCTTTGCAACGAGCTTTGCTCTAGTTATTATTAAGGTCTTCCGTTTCCAACGGAAGACCTTCTAGTGATTCTACTGTTTATTATTATTATTAAGGTCTTCCGTTACCAACGGAAGACCTTCTAGTGATTCTACTGTTTATTATTATTTTTTCCCCTTTCGTCTTCGAGACCGTTGGATGGATTTTCCTGAAACTTTCACAGATTATAGAGAACGATGGTACCTCGAGGCATTTTTTTCATTTTTTCAAAATTCACTTCCGGTCGTGAGATACGTCCGATTTTCCGGTTTTTGAAAGAAACTTTGTCCGGGGGTAAACTTGAAAACCACTAAAGATAATCAAATGAAACTTTCAGGGATGATAGATCTTTTGTGTCTATGGGGCATGAACGTATTATTTTTTGTCGCCGTCACTTCCAGTCGTCACCGGAAGTGATTAAATGAATCACGAATTTTAAACTTTTTTTTTCAAATTGAAACCTATATCGGTTTACTAGGTCTTGTTCTAATTCTCAAAAAATGTTGACCCCACCGGAAGTTGAATCTCCAACTTCCGGTTATATAGAAGAAAGACCAATCATTCTCTCATTTTTCAGTGCCATAAATCTTGGTTATGAAACAAGTTAATGAGTTGAGTTTTACATATGTTATAGACACTATAAATGTCTAGAGTAACGTCCAATATTTTTGTAAAATTCACTTCCGGTCGGTAGATATGGTATGGACAATTTCAGACTTCATTTCCCTGATATCTCCGGAACGAGGATAGATATACACTTGAAACATGAAGGGGTTATAAATTAGCGATAGTCCATCTTAAACATATTTTGTATATGAGTGTACGTCACTTCCGGTTTCAACAGGAAGTGGTTCAAAAATTTACTATATTCAAATTTTTTTCAACACGATTTCTGAAAGATGTCTAAATGGATTTTCTTGCCAATTATGGAGATGATAGAGAATAGTAGTACCCTTAGACACGATCTTTCATTTTTACAAAATCTACTTCCGTTCGTAAGATATTTCGGATTTCCATTTTTCAAAAAATCATCTTGTCCGGAGGTAATCTCAAAAACGACTTAAGAGGAACAAATGAAACATTTAGGTATTATAAATCTCTCGATTGTATAGTGCATGCATATTAATATGTTTTTCGTTATCACTTCCGGTCGTAACCGGAAGTGATTGAAAGAATCACTAATTTCAAACTTTTTCTTTTAAATTGAAACCTACACTAGTTTATTAAGTCTCTTTCAGAGTATTCAAAGAATGTTGACCCCGTCGGTAGTCAAAATGGCTACTTCCGGTTTCTCGATAAAATACTCTTATTCCTTTCGTCTTTGTGACCCCGTAAATCTCATTTATATTTCAAGTGTTTGATATGATTTTCAAATATCTTAAGAACAGTATCAACATCTAGAGTTAAGACAGTTTTATTTTTCAAAATTCACTTCCGGTCGGTAGTAAGCCACTACTTTTTCTTTTTCTACTCTGCTTTTTTTTTTTTCTTGAGAACTCTTTCAAATAGAGACGTGAATTTTTCAGGGAATATAAACAATAGAGAGTCGTTGTGGTTTATGGGAAAACACATCTGAATATTACTTCCGGCTGTCACCGGAAGTTACGAGAAATGGGTGAAAACTTCATTAAC
>NC_079170.1:25059766-25097266 GCF_947568905.1 Ostrea edulis
CTTTTGGTGACGAGACTTTTCTTGCAAAATTTCGTGCTTGACGTCACTTCCGATCAGGAGTTATCTCTCTTTTAGTGACTTTTTGAAGGGCCTTGTTGTCCACACATCTCCTCCGTTAGTTTTGAAGCTAGAGTGTTGAAATTTCTACACAAGATAGAGTAAACATTTTAGAAGATTTGTGGGGGATTCGATTTTACCGGAGGCGATTTGCCTAAACGCTCGCCTGGACCTGAAAAAATGGATGCCAAAATTTTTCGCCGATTTCGGCGATTTTTGACCTTTGATCTCCAATATCTTTTTTCTTGCAAATATTTTGTTAAGACATGTAGACACAAGTTGTGCACATTTACGAGATCTTTTCGAAAATATCAAGATTTAGGGGCTAGCCCCTTCAATTAGGGATCTAGAAGGGCTCAAAGTCTAGATCAAATATCTCAAAAATCGTTAATATTTTGGTATAAGTCAAAGAACAAAAAATGTTCATCTCAACAATCCAAATCTATTCATATAAAAATTTAGGTCATATGTTACGTAATAAGGGATTTTAAGGGCCAAAACCATAATTTTTTTACCCCTTGTATCTCGAAAACGACAAATATTTTGAAAAGCAATAAAGAACAAAAGTTGTTCAGAATGATGATCTGAACAATATGCATATTTCGTTTTTACCCTATGTGGCCCCGTTAGGGAGCTACAGTTTGGCCCCTAAAAATTACTTCTAGAAATAACTCCAGAACGGTAAAGAATTTCTAAATACTTGTTGAACAAAAAATGTTTGAAATGTCATGACCTTTCTTACGATATCAAGCAAAAGGGGCTGACCCTTTAAATTAGGGGCCCAGAAGGGTCCAAAGGTTTATGAGAATATCTCAGAAACTATTCATATTTTGTAATAAGTCATTGAAGCGGAAATGTTCATCTAAACGAGCTTGTTCTTATCAAATCAAAAAGTAGGTCATATGTTACGTAATAAGGGATTTTAAGGGCCAACATCATAAATAATTGACGCCTCATATCTTGAAAACGACAAATATTTTGAAAAGCATTATTGAACAAAAGTTGTTCAGAATGATAATCTAAACAATATGTACATTTCGTTTTTTCCCTATGTGGCCCCGTTAGGGAGCTACAGTTTGGCCCCTAAATATTTCTTGTAGAGATAACTCGAGAACGGTAAAGAATTTCTAAATACTTGTTGAGCAAAAAATGTTTAAAATGACAAGGCCTTTCTTACGATATCAAGCAAAACGGGCTGGCCCTTTCAATTAGGGGTTCAGAAGGGTCCAAATGTTTTTGAGAATATCTCAGAAACTATTAATATTTTATAATAAGTTGTAGAAGCGGAAATGTTCATCTCAACGAGCTTGATCTTATCAAATCAAAAAGTAGGTCATATGTTACGTAATTAGAGATTTTAAGGGCCAAAATCGTAAATATTTGACGCCTCATATCTTTAAAACGACATATTTTTTGAAAAGCATTATTGAACAAAAGTTGTTCAATGTGTCATAACCTATCGATCAATATCAAAAAATGGATCTGTGGGTCTCATGGCTCGCCTGTAGAGTCGATTTTTGTTGATATCAGTCGATTTCAAAAACTTGTAACTGGTAAATATTTTGTAAGGACATATTGAACAAAAGTTGTTCAGTTTATCGAGATCTATCGATTGATATCAAGAAATAGGCCTATGGTCCTAATGGGTCGCCTGTAGAGTCGATTTTTTGTCGATATCGGTCGATCTCAATAACTTTTTACAGGTAAATATTTTGTAAAGACATATAGAACTAAAGTTGTTGAGTCTATAGAGGGCTAACAAATGACATCAAGAAATAGGCCCGCGGGCCTTATGGCTCGCCTGGAGAGTCGAATTTCAAACGAATTTCACCGCAACTTTGCTTCAGAAGCTTATGATATGAAAAATTGATTATATCTAAAGTGTCTTAAAGTCGGAAATTAAATTGGGACTCATTTGTCTTTTTTTGTTTTTTGTTTTTTTTTAACTCCGAGTGCATCAACAAATCGGACGGAAGACCTACTCGTTGCTCGCAACGAGATCGTGTCTAATTATTATTATTATTATTATTTTTTTTTTTCCCTTTCGTCTCCTAAACCGTTGGATGGATTTTCCTGAAACTTTCACAGGTTATAGACAACGATGGTACCTCGAGGCATTATTTTCATTTTTTCAAAATTCACTTCCGTTCGTCAGATACGTCCGATTTTCCGGTTTTTGAAAGAAACTTTGTCCGGGGGTAAACTTGAAAACCACAAAAGATAATCGAATGAAACTTTCAGGGATGACAGATCTATCTTCTCTATGGTGCATGCACGTAATATTTTTTGTCGCCGTCACTTCCGGTCGTCACCGAAAGTGATTAAATAAATCATCAATTTCAAACTTTTTTCTTTCAAATTGAAACCTATATCGTTTTACTAGGTCTAGTTCTAATTCTCAAAAAATGTTGATCCCACCGGAAGTTGAATCTCCAACTTCCGGTTATATCAAAGAAAGACTATTAATTCTCTCATTTTTCAGTGCCATAAATCTTGGTCATGAAACCAGTTAATGAGTTGAGTTTTACATATATTATAGTCATTATAAATGTCTAGAGTAACTTTAAATATTTTTTTAAAATTCACTTCCGGTCGGCAAATACGGCTTATTAGCTGTTTTCGTTGTACAGCGTTTTTCTCAGAAACGGTTAAAGATACAGTCATCAAATTTTCAGAGTTAATAGATCTTACTTTGTAGGCGTGCAGTAGGGGGTTTAAAATGTCGGCTGTCACTTCCGGTCGTCACCGGAAGTGATTAAATTAATCATCAATTTCAAACTTTTTTCTTTCAAATTGAAACCTATATCAGTTTACTAGATCTCGTTCTAATTATCAAAAAATGTTGACCCCACCGGAAGTTGAATCTCCAACTTCCGGTTATATCAAAGAAAGACTATTCAGTCTCTCATTTTTCAGTGCCATAAATCTCGGTCATTAAACAAGTTAATGATTTGAATTTTACATATGTTATAGACACTATACATGTCTAGAGTATACTTAAATATTTTTGTAAAATTCACTTCCGGTCGTGAGATATGGGGTGGACATATTCACATAAGTATTAAATAAATCATCAATTTCAAACTTTTTTCTTTCAAATTGAAACCTATATCGTTTTACTAGGTCTAGTTCTAATTCTCAAAAAATGTTGATCCCACCGGAAGTTGAATCTCCAACTTCCGGTTATATCAAAGAAAGACTATTCATTCCCTCATTTTTCAGTGCCATAAATCTCGGTCATAAAACAAGTTAAGGATTTGAATTTTACATATGTTATAGACACTATAAATGTCTAGAGTATATTTAAATATTTTTGTAAAATTCACTTCCGGTCGTGAGATATGAGGTGGACATGTTCAAACCTTGTTTTTTCAGTTTCTCAATAATGAATATAGATAGACGCTTGAAACTTGTAGAGTTGATCAACTAACATTAGTCCATTGTACACATACATTCAATTTTTTCGTCCGTCACTTCCGGTCTATACCGGAAGTATTTGAAAAAATGTCGATTTTCCAATTTCTTCGAGTGATTTCTCAGAGATGGCAGGATATATTTGGTTGAATTTTTCAGGAATAATGTCTTATGAAATTACCTTGCTATAAATATTTTTGTTTTTACAAAATTCACTTCCGGTCGGAAAATATGACCGATTTTCTGTTTCTCAAAAGGAATTTTGCTCAGGATGTTTCTTGGAAAAGGTAAAATATAGGTTCATCAAATATTCAGGGATGATCAATCTCCGTTTGTAAGCGTGCAGCAGGGGGTTGAACATGTCGACCGTCACTTCCTGTCGTCACCGGAAGTGATGGAAAGAATCACAAATTTCAAACTTTTTCCTTTAAATTGAAACTTATACTAGTTTATTAAGTCTCTTTCAAAGTGTCAAAAGAATATTGACTCTGTCGGTAGTCAAAACGACTACTTCCGGTTTCTTGATAAAATATCTTTTTACTTTTCGTCTCTTTGTCCCCATAAATCTCGGTTATATTTGAAGTCTTTCCGGTCGGTAGTAACCTACTACTTTTTCTTTCTTTAGTCTACTTCTTTTTGTTGAGAAGTCTTTCAAATAGAGACGTGAAATTTTCAGGGAATATAGACAGTAAAGAGTCGCTGTCATTTATAGGAAAACGCATCTGAATAGTGCTTCCGGTCGTCACCGAAAGTTACGAGAAAGGAGTAAAAAATTCGAAAATACATTTCTCATTCATTGTTAAGGCAGATTTTCAAATATATTTAAATGGTTTTCGTAGGAACAGAAAGCTCTTTACCGGAAGTGGTCGAACGGAAGACCTACTCATTACTAGTAATGAGTGTCTAGTTATTATTATTATTCTTTTTCTCCGGTACTTTTTTGTCCGGTAGTGTTCTCAGAAACTACAAAAGGGATCGATATGAAACTTTCCAGGATGATAGTATAGCGTTTGTAGATGTGCATAGTGATAGTCATTTTGTTTGCACGTGCATGCACGCGCGCGCACGTGCATTGCAATTTGGGTACAAAAAATGGAAAATCAGAATATTGAAGGAAGCGATATAAAACCTAAATAGGATGATAGTATATCATTTGTACATATGAAAAATAATAGATGCGCGTGCACGCGCATTACAAAATTTGTACGCTAACTTTGGAATCAGTCTAACGTTTTTGTTGTTCATTGAAATGGCTTGAAATTCATATCATAGGTAGATATTGAGACCCTTAACTGATTTAAATGGTCAAAATTACCAATTTGCACGCGCATGCACGTGCGCTTCATTTTGATTGGATAATGCTAAAACGTTTGTAACTATCTTATTTATGAAGCGAATGAGATGATATTCACAGCATATGTAGACAATATGTGTATCTATATTTTGGTGTAACAAAAAATGACAACGCACACGCGCATGCGCGTGCAACGTTTTTTAAATGTTCAATTTTTAAAGGACGATAACGTTATTGTTTTTCATCAAATTCTATTCATATTAGGGGTTTAGATGTATCTTGGTACTCCTTACAAATTGCTGTGGTTAGAATTACTGCTCAGCACGTGCATGCACGTGTGCTGATTTCTGATTGGACGATTTTAAAATCGCTATAACTTCCTTATATTTGGTGGAAACGTTATGAAATTCATACTGTGGGTATATGATACAAATGCCTGTTGAACGACATCAACAAAAAATCGGAATCATACACGCGTGCGCGTGTATGCACGTGCAACGCTTTCTTTCATTTCTTGGTACTGAAATGACCATATTGAACGTACTACATATAATTAAAGGCTAAAATAAAATGATTTTTTCCTATAGATTCACAAGGACATCACTTTTTAATTGGGGGAGGTTTGGGGAACATCTGTAACGGTCCCCGTTACAATTAGAACTAGTTTTTTTTTTTTTCCCTTTCGTCTCCGAGACCGTTGGATGGATTTTCCTGAAACTTTCACAGATTAAAGAGAAGGATGGTACCTCGAGGAAATTTTTTCATTTTTTCAAAATTCACTTCCGGTCGCAAGATATGTCCAATTTCCGTCTTTTTACAAGACATCTTGTCCAGCGTTTTTCTCAGAAACGGTAAAAGATAGAGTCACCAAATATTCAGAGTTAATAGATCTCACTTTGTAGGCGTGCAGTAGGGGATTAAGAATATCGGCCGTCACTTCCGGTCGTCACCGGAAGTGATTAAAGGAAACATGAATTTCAAATTTTTTCTTTGAAATTAAAACCTACTTCGGTTTACTATATCTCGTTCTAATTCTCAAAAAATGTTGACCCCACCGGAAGTTGAATCTCCAACTTCCGGTTATATCAAAGAAAGCCTATTCATTCTCTCATTTTTCAGTGCCATAAATCTCGGTCATGAAACTAGATAATGAGTTTAGTTTTACATATGTTATAGTCACTATAAATGTCTAGAGTAACGTCAAATATTTTTGCAAAATTCACTTCCGGTCGGCAAATACGGCTTATTAGCTGTTTTCGTTGTCCAGCGTTTTTCTCAGAAATGGTAAAAGATAGAGTCACCAAATTTTTAGAGTTAAAAGATCTCACTTTGTAGGAGTGCAGTCGGGGGATAAGAATGTCGGCCGTCACTTCCGGTCGTCACCGGAAGTGATTAATGAATCATAAATTTCAAACATTTTTCTTTCAAATTGAAACCTATATCGGTTTACTAGGTCTCGTTCTAATTCCTAAAAAATGTTGACCCCACCGGAAGTTGAATCTCCAACTTCCGGTTATATCAAAGAAAGACTATTCATTCCCTCATTTTTCAGTGCCATAAATCTCGGTCATAAAACAAGTTAAGGATTTGAATTTTACATATGTTATAGACACTATAAATGTCTAGAGTATATTTAAATATTTTTGTAAAATTCACTTCCGGTCGTGAGATATGAGGTGGACATGTTCAAACCTTGTTTTTTCAGTTTCTCAATAATGAATATAGATAGACGCTTGAAACTTGTAGAGTTGATCAACTAACATTAATTAGTCCATTGTACACATACATTCAATTTTTTTGTCCGTCACTTCCGGTCTATACCGGAAGTGTTTAAAAAAATGTCGGTTTTCCGATTTCTTCGAGTGATTAGATGACTCGATATATTTTCTTGACATTTTCAGGAATACTGTCTTATGAAATGACCTTGCTATAATTATTTTTGTTTTTACAAAATTCACTTCTGGTCGGAAAATATGGCCGATTTTCTGTTTCTCAAAAGAAATTTTCTCCAGCATTTTTCTTGGAAAAGGTAAAATATAGGTTCATCAAATATTCAGAGATAATCAATCTCCGTTTATAAGCGTGCAGTAGGGGGTTGAACATGTCGACCGTCACTTCCTGTCGTCACCGGAAGTGATGGAAAGAATCGCAAATTTCAAACTTTTTCTTTTAAATTGAAACCTATACTGGTTTATTAACTCTCTTTCAAAGTGTCAAAAGAATATTGAGTCTGTCGGTAGTGAAAACAACTACTTCCGGTTTCTTGATAAAATACCTTTTTACTTTTCGTCTCTTTGTCCCCATACATCTCGCTTATATTTGAAGTCTTTCATATGATTTTCACATGTCTTTATAAAAGTACCAACTTCTAAAGTTTTGATAATTTTGTTTTTCAAAATTGACTTCCGGTCGGTAGTAACCTACTTTTTCTTTCTCTAGTCTACTTCTTTTTGTTGAGAACTCTTTCAGATAGAGACGTGAAATTTTCAGAGAATATACACAGTAAAGAGTCGCTGTCATTTATAGGAAAACGCATCTGAATAGTACTTCCGGTCGTCACCGGAAGTTACGAGAAAGGAGTAAAAAATTCGATAATACATTTCTCATTGATTGTTAATGCACATTTTCTGATACATTTAAATGGTTTTCGTAGGAATAGAAAGCTCTTTACCGGAAGTGGTCTAACGGAAGACCTACTTATTACTAGTAATGAGTTTCTAGTTATTATTCTTTTTTTTTTCATTGAAGATTTTTCAGAGATGGCTGGATGGATTTTCTTGAAATTAGAGAATATAAATACCTCTAGATAATTTTTTCATTTTTTTGAAATTCACTTCCGTTCGTCAGATATGTCGGATTTCCGGTTTTTTCAAAAATATTTTGTCCGCGCGAGATCTCAGAAACGGTAAAAGATTAAGATACCAAACTTACAGGAGTGATAGACCTTAAGGAGTAGGCGAGCCGAATTGGGTTAAGCACGTCCGCTGTCACTTCCGGTCGCTACGGGAAGCAAATTTAAAAAATGGATTTTTGAATTGTTTTGCTTTTTAATGTTTTTCTTTGATAAAGGTAAGATCAATATAGACTCTTTATAGAATGCTGAATATGATATTTGTTTTTAAATTGATCAAACCAAACTCTAGATATTCGTAGTTTTAATTTTGAAGCAAGGTCCTCGCTAGCCTAATGGTTAGCGTGGTGGATTTCCATGCGGGCGACCCGGGTTCAATCCCCCAGATTACTCGAATATTTTTTTCCCACTTTTTAACAAATTAAGAATTTAAGGTTATCTACTGGACACAGAAAGAACGGAAGACCTTCTTTTTGCCACGGCAACAAGTTTCTAGTTATCATTATTATTTTTCCCCCTCGATTTCTCAGAGATGGCTGGATGGATTTTCTTGAAGTTTTCAGGGATGATAGAGAATGAAAATATCTCGGAGATTTTTTTTCATTTTTTTTAAATTCACTTCCGGTCGGCAAATACGGCTTATTAGCTGTTTTCGTTGTCCAGCGTTTTTCTCAGAAGCGGTAAAAGATAGAGTCACCAAATTTTCAGAGTTGATAGATCTCACTTTGTAGGCGTGCAGTTGGGGGTTCAGAATGTCGGTTGTCACTTCCGGTCGTCACCGGAAGTGATAAAATTAATCGAAAAATTAAAGTTCTAGCTGTTGAATCGAAACCTATACCACTTTATCAGGTGTCTTTTGGAGTATTGAAAACCGTTGACCCCACCGGAAGTCGAAACGTCCACTTCCGGTAATTAAGGAAAAACTTTTCAAATTCTCCTTTTTCAATGCCTTAAATCTCGTTTACTAAACAAGTGTTTGACTGGTTTTTAACGTATGTTGTAGACACTATAAATGTCTAGAGTAATTACAAATATTTTTCGAAAATTCACTTCCGGTCGTGAGGTAGGGGGTGGACAAATTCAAACTTTGTTTTTTCAGTTTCTCAATAACAAATATATATAGACGTTTGAAACTTGTAGGGTTGATCAACTAGCATTAGGCAATTGTACATATACTTTCAATTTTTTCGTCCGTCACTTCCGCTCTATACCGGAAGTATTTGAAAAAAATGACGATTTTCCGATTTCTTCGAGTGATTTCTCAGAGATGGCTGGATGGGATTTTCTTGAAGTTTTCAGGGATGATAGAGAATGATAATACCCAGAACATGTTTTTTCATTTTTTTCAAAATTCACTTCCGGTCGTCAGATATGTCCAATTTCCATTTTTTAAAGAAGATATCTTGTCCGCCGGAGATCTCGGAAACGGTTAAAGATTAAGACACCAAACTTTCAGGAATGATAGATCATGACAAGTAGGTTTGTCGAATATGGTTAACTCCGTCAGCCGTCACTTCCACTCGTCACCGGAAGTGATCAAAGAAATCGAAAATTTCAGATTTTTTCTTTTGACGCAAAACGAGCATTAGTTTATTGTTTCATTTTTGTAGTTTTGAAATATGTTGATCCTAGCGGAATCAAAAACGGCAACTTCCGGTTTTAAGAGAAAAACTGGAAACATTGAGTTTTTGACTTTGCCTTAAATCTCGCTTATATATGGGGTATTACAAATGATTTTCTTGTATGTTATAGACATTGCAAATGTCTAAATTAGCGTAAAATATTTTGGTGAAATCTACTTCCGGTCGTGAGATTTGCAGTCTTCAAAATGAGAATTTGTTCAAGTTAATACTCTGCAAATTTGAACGACTGAAGTCTCAAGTTTTCAAGACTGATAGTCAGTCATCTGTGTTTTTGCATCATGTGAGAATCGTACGTAGCCGTCACTTCCGGTCGTGACAGGAAACGATATGAAAAATGTCATTTTTTGAAGGTTTTTTTTTGTTTTGACAGATATTGGGACTACTATGGATGATGATTAGGTCTTGTTCATGTAAAATATGTCCACCGGAAGTGCCGACCAAAAACCGGAAGTTGGTTCAAACATGGGTATTTTTGTCGAAAGTTAAGAGTATGATTAGTTGAGAATTATTAAGGTGTAGAATGGAATATTTATGCGATTGGAGCTCTTCGATCTCGACAGGAAGTAGTATAACGGAAGACCTACTCATTACTAGTAATGAGTTTCTAGTTAAGGTCTTCCGTCTCAACGGAAGACCTTATGGTGATTCTTATGTTTCTTTTCCTCTATTATTAGGGCTTTTCACCTTTCAGTGGAAAGTCCTATTGTTATTGTTCTGTTTAATATTATTATTATTATTTTCCTGCCGTCAAAAAATTTTTTCGTCTTAAGACTTATCGAAAAACTTTAGAGTCCATACTGTAGTACTTCTTGAGAAACGAATACAGTTCACCCAACGTAATTGAACTTTGACCCCTTACGGAGTTATTGGACCTTTCGCAGAAATCATTGTTATCGCTTCTCCTTTTTAACCGTAAAGGATAGGAGGATGAAACCTTTGCTGAAGCATAGAGGTCAATTAGTAGAAGCGAAGACTGCCCCCTCATGTTTTGCGATTTGTACCCAACAAATTGACGACTCCTAAAGTATTCGTCGTAGAGAGACGGAACCCACTGGGACGGGTTGGGTGACCTTGACCTTGAAAAAGTAGGTCAAGGTCAAAGGTCAAGGTCGCCCAGAATGGCCAGAAAATGGCACTTTTTATACACTTTTATACGCTCTTTCACGCTTCAGATAGCATCGAAATATCACATGGGTCAGCACGGAATTCTGAACCGGTCTCGGCATCACGAATGTCAACTCTGAACTTTGACCACTCTTTGAATGGCGGCGACTTGAAGTCGAAAACCCCGTTATCGCTACTCCTACTAGACCGAAAGTCGTGGAGAGGCGAGACCTTCGCCAGCGAATTCACGATAAAACACTCTCGCACAGAGAAGTTGACCGAGGGAAACCGAGAACCTTGAAGCACGGTTCTCGCCCCCGGAAGTCTCCGACGTCGTCGTTCGAGTCCACAACTTCTTCACGGATGTAGATAGAGACGCGAGATAACTTAAACGAAGCCCCGTGACCTCTCTGACCTTCAAAATGAGGTCAAGGTCACACTTTCTCTCCCATGGGTTTTTGAGGTTTGACATTGAAAGTTGGTCAAGGTCAAAGGTCAAGATCACGCATCCAGGGGCCAGTCTCCACGAGTAAGGCAAACCCACCCATCACGCCTGTCGTCCCCAAGGAAGAAATCCCCCACCCTTCAAGTGATCTGTCTGTGATCAGCTGTTTAAATACACTATTTTGACCTGTCTCATGCCCAACAACAGGATTCTAGCTAATCTGACCGACACCTACACATCTGATCTACAGCAATTTCTTCCATTTCTTGACTTCCTTGTAAATCAAACATTAATTGCATTTGCATTCAAGAAAAGACATCAATGTCTGCCAGCTTGTGCATCAAAATAAAGTTCAGGTTTTTTTTTTATGATAATGATGATGCAACTTCACTCGACAGTTGAACTCATTGACATTCCATCCCGACTGTCATTGTAAACAAATAAACACTTACCTGCAGGATCAGATGGGATGCAGTACTCATATGCTCCGTTCAGATATCCTACATGCACTCAGACACTTTCTAATTCACCGGCCGCCATTTTGGCTGTTTGTTTTCAAAGCCTAAATCCGTATGCATGCCTCCTTGGGTGAAATGACTGAAAGACATTGTCTCCATCAATTAGAACACATAGGATGAGCAATTACAAACTGTATATTCAATTCCACAATCCACAACACACACGGTAAAATCCAGTGCATCTTCACAACATCAACATGAGGCTTGTAGATTCCCAGCATGCACGAGCAGTTACTACAATGTAGGCAAATGGCACATACGGTTTCTCTGCACCTCCAAATATCCTATCTAACAGGTCTAAAGTCACCCCAAACACCTGGACAAGTCCCATTACACTTTTACCTGATATGTGCATATGTGCTGGCTACCCAACACCCACACCCCTTTTCTCCCTCAAATTTAACGGGTACTTAATGCGAAACCAAGCATTGAACACACTTCAACACTCAAATTTAGGCGGCAAATTTGAATTTCTTTTCTAGCCAAATCAAATAATTTTTTTTTTTTTACCGGGGGGGGGGGGGGGGGGGGGCTTTTAGCATTTGAACACTACTGAAAACTACTGAGAAACCGCTAGAAGGTGGAAAGCCCTCTAATTGCTCGCGAACAATTAGGATCACTAGTTATTATTATGTCTCCGAACACAAAGTGTCGGAGACATATTGTTTTTGCTCCGTTTCTTATTATTAGGGCTTTTCGACTTTCGTCGGAAAGACCTATTGTTTTCGTCTTTTTTTATTATTAGGGCTTTTCGACTTTCGTCGGAAAGACCTATTGTTATTGTGTTTTTTTGTTATTAGGGCTTTTCGACTTTCGTCGGAAAGACCTATTGTTATTGTGTTTTTTTTATTATTATTATTTTTTTTATTCTCGACAGATTTCTGTCAGCGTTTTCAAGAAAACGGAGGTTAATAATGATGAAGCTTTATTAGATTCAAGTAGATAAAATTACGATGTAATGCAAATAAGCTTTTGGACTTTCGGATCTTTTACTTCCGGTTTCTACAAGGATGAAAAGCGTTTTTCATTGGGACCTGATATCTTTGACAATTTTTATCACAGAATAACGAAACTTTAGATTTCGATTCATTACACTCTGATCTACAATAGTCATTACGAACCAAAACTTCGACCTCCTGTCGTTTTCGAGATATTAAGATCCTAATATTTTGAAAAGGGGGATGTCAGTTTGAAAAACTGCAAATAAATTTCAAAAATTCTTGAAGGTGTTCCATATTGTTAACAATGACATGTTGAACAGGTTTGCCAAGTTTCATTGAAATATATTGAATACTTCCGGTTTTATGAATCTTTGAATTTCCCTATGAGAGTTTCAATGTTAAAGAATTCAAAACACCTGCTACGTTTTCTCAAAAGCCTCTCAAGCAATGCTTGTGATATTTTATGTGAAATGTGCCTATACCATGCTGCACAGAGGAAAGGATTTTAAAACGAATCCTGAAAGGGATTAGGGATCTGTAGGGGTCAAAGTAAGAAACAGTATTTTATCCCTAACTTTTTTATTTGGCTTCGAATTTCCAAACTCTTTCGTGATTTGAGTTCAACATCAAAAGGACAATCTAAAAAATTCCAGCCGTGGGTCGATATTTTGACCTCTTAAGGGAGTTTTTAAAACTTAAAATATGCCACTTTTAAAAAAAAATCCTTAAGACTTGTTTCTCTTTATATTTCAGAAACTCTGTTAGGTTATGTCATTACTAGGGATAAAACAAACATGTGTGACAAGTTTAAATGATATATATTAAGTACTTCCGGTTCTATCAATCTTTGAATATTTCCCTATGACAGTTTCAATGTTAAAGAATTCAAAACACCTGCTACGTTTTCTCTAAAGCCTCTCAAGAAATCCTTGTGATATTTTACTAGAAATATGCCTATACCATGTTGCACAGAGGAAAAGATTTTGAAATGAATCCTGAGAGGGATTAGGGATCGGTAGGGGCCAAAGTAAAAAACAGTATTTTATCCCTAATTGTTTTATTTGGCTTCCGATTTTCAAACTCTTTCGTGACTTGAGTTTAACATCAAAAGGACAATCTAAAAATTACTAGCCGTGGGTCCCTATTATGACCCCTTAAGGGAGTTTTTAAAGTTTAAAATATGCCACTTTGAAAAAAAATCCTTAAGAGTTGTCTCTCTTGACATTTCAGAAACCCTGTTAGGTCATGTCATTACTAGGGATAAAACAAACATGTGTGCCAAGTTTCATTGATATATATTAAGTACTTCCGGTTCTATCAATCTTTGAATATTTCCCTATGACAGTTTCAATGTTAAAGCATTCAAAACACCTGCTACGTTTTCTCAAAAACTTCTCAAACAATTCTTGTGATATTTAATCCGAAATATGTCTATACCATGCCACACAGAGGAGAGGATTTTGGAATGAATCCTGAAAGGAATTAGGGATTTTTAAGGGCCAAGGTAAGAAACAGTCTTTTATCCATAACTTTTTTATCTCGCTTCCGATTTCCAAACTCTTTGGTGATTTTAATTAAACAACAAAAGTGCAATCTAAAATTTACTAGCCGCGGGTCACTATTTTGACCCTTTTAGGGAATTCTTGAAGCTTATAAAAATTGTTATTTTAAATAAAAGTTCTTAAGAGTTATCTCTCTTGATATTTTCAAAGAATAAGTTGTATCCTTAAAGACATGTTCAATTCTATTTATCATTGAAGTACTTCCGGTTCCTTTACTTCCGGTGTCAAAATCACCAAAGTGATTAAAAAATAATTTTAGAAAAAATCCCAAAACGTTACTATTCTTCCATAAAAATGATTGAAACTTTTCAGATATATTTATTATGTCTTGATGAATAAAAAAGTCAGTGGTGACCTACTCCTGTTTCCAGTTCTTTCCGAGATATAGGGCGTCAAAAATTAAGGGGGCTGATATTTACAAAAAATTAGAAACAACAATTAAGACTTACATCAGACATATTGGACTGTTAAACATGATAAATACAATCCGTTTTTCAAGTTTCAATTGAATATCTTTAGTGCCTTTGGTTTTATAAATCCTTGAATTTTGTCGATTGAGGTTTTCATCTGAAATTGTCAATGATTGTGTATTGAATTATCTCTCTTTCACCATGTAGAAAACGCCAGGTAGATATTTACCCTGATAAGTCCTCCGATTTCTTTTAACGTTTTATCGGTTCTTTTGCAAAACGTATTTGGACATTTTATGATATTCACATCTTAATTCCTTGATTTTCATTGTCGAAAAGCCCTTTGTTTTTCTTTTAACGACAAAAATTCTAGTTATTATTCTTTTTATTCTCGACAGATTTCTGTCACCGTTTTCAAGAAAACGGAGGTTAATAAGGATAAAGCTTTATAAAATTCGTGTAGATAAAATTAGGCTCTAATGCAAATAAGCTTTTGGACTTCCGGATCTTTTACTTCCGGTTTCTACAAGAATAAAAAGCGTTTTTCTTTGGAACCCTATATT
This sequence comes from Ostrea edulis, assembly GCF_947568905.1. Lineage (NCBI taxonomy): Eukaryota > Metazoa > Mollusca > Bivalvia > Ostreida > Ostreidae > Ostrea > Ostrea edulis. Next base: position 25,074,569 of record NC_079170.1, read on the forward strand.
TTTGAAAATTTTCATCACAGTATAACGAAACTTTCGATTTAGATTCATTACACGTTGACCTACAATAGTCATTACAAGGTCAAACTTCCAGCTCCTATCGTTTTTTAGATATTAAGGTCTAAAGTTATTGAAGAGGGTGGAGGTAGTTTGAAAAACTACAAATAAATTTGGAAAATTATTTCAGGTATTACACATTGTTACTAGTGATCAATCAAACATGTTTACCAAGTTTCATCGAAATATCGTCAGTATTTCCGGTTCTATGACTCCTTGAATTTCCCTATGGAACTTTGCATGTTAAATAAAAAATACGCGTGCCACGTTTTCTAAAAAAAGTTGTTAAGCATCGTTTGTGATATTTTACCTGAATATTGCCATAGGTATGCCTTACAGAAGAAAAGGTTTTAGAATGAATCCTTAAAGGGATTGGGGAACTGTAGGGGTCAGAGTAAAAAACAGTCTTTGAACGGTAACTTTTTTATTCGACATCAGATTTCCAAATTATTTCGTGAATTGAATCAAGCAATAAAAGGGCAATTTAAAGACATGGTTCCGTGGGTCGGTATTTTGACTCCTGAAGGGACTTTTTAAAGCTCCAAATTTGTTACTTTTAAATAATAGTTCTTAAGAGTTATCTCCCTTGTTATTTTCATAAACCTTGTTAGGTGTTGTCGAAACATGTTGAATTCTAATTATCATCAAAGTTTCATTGAAATATCTTAAGTACTTCCGGTTCTATGAATCCTTAAATTTCCCTATGGAGGTTTCAATGTTAAATAAAGAATATGCGTGCCACGTTTTCTCAAAAAGTTCTCAAGCAAACCTTGCGATATTTTACATGAATAATGCCATAAGTATGCCTCACAAAGGAGAAAGATTTGAAATGAATCCTTAAAGGGATTAGGGAACTGTAGGTGTCAGAGTAAAAAACGGTCTTTAAACGGTAACTTTTTTATTTGGAATCGGATTACCAAATTGTTTCGTGATTTAAATCAAGCAATAAAAGGGCAATCTAAAAATATGGGTCCGTGGGTCACTATTTTCACCCCTTAAGCGACTTTTTCAAGCTTATAAAAGTTGCTATTTTAAATAAAAGTTCTTAAGAGTTATCTCTCTTGATATTTTCAGAGAATATAATATATTCTTCAAGACATCATAAGTTCTATTTATCATTGAAGTACTTCCGGATCCTTTACTTCCGGTGTCAAAATCACAATAGTGAATAAGAAGTAATGTTAGAAAAAGTCCTAAAACGTTACTTTTGTTCGTCAGAAATTATTGAAACTTTTCAGTTAGATTTATTTTGTCTTTATCAACAAAAAAGTCAGTGGTGACCTACTCCTGTTTCCAGTTCTTTACAAGATACAGGGCGCCAAAGATTAAGGGGGTCATATTTATAAAAATTAGAAACAAAGATTAGGATTTATTTCAGACATATTAGACTGTTAATCATGATAAATACAATCCGTTTTTCAAGTTTCAATTGAATATCTTCAGTACTTTTGATTTTATAAATCCTTGAATTTTGTTCGTGGAGGTTTTCATCTGAAATTGTCATAGCTTGTGTATTGAGTTATCTCTCTTTCACCATGTATTTCATCCCCAGGTATATATTGACCCTGATAGGTCTTCAGATTTTCTTAACGTTTTATCGGTTCTTTTGCACAATGTATTTAGACATTTTATGATATACACATCAAAATTCCTTGATTTTTGTTGTCGAAAAGCCCTTTGTTTTTGTTTTAACGACAAAAATTCTAGTTATTATTCTTTTTATTCTCGACAGATTTCTGTCAGCGTTTTCAAGAAAACAGTGAAATGTAAGGATAAAGCTTTATAAGATTCGTGTAGATAAAATTACGGTGTAATGCAAATAAGCTTTTGGACTTCCGGATCTTTTACTTCCGGTTTCTATAAGGATGAAAAGCGTTTTTCATTGGGACCTGATATCTTTGACAATTTTTTATTACAGTATAAAGAAACTTCAGATTTAGATTAATTACACTTTGATCTACAATAGTCATTACGAGCTCAAATTTCCCCTCCTGTCGTTTTAGAGATATTAAGGTCCTAATATTTTAAAAAGGGGGGTGTCAATTTGAAAAACTGCAAATAAATTTCAAAAATTCTTGAAGGTGTTCCATATCGTTAACAATGACATGTTGAACAGGTTTGCTAAGTATCATTGAAATATATTGAATACTTCCGGTTCTATGAATGTTTGAATTTCCCTATGAGAGTTTCAATGTTAAAGAATTCAAAACACCTGCTACGTTTTCTCAAAAGCCTCTAAAGCAATGCTTGTGATATTTTACCTGATATCAGCCTATAACATGCCGCACAGAGTAAAGGATCTTGGAATGAATCCTGAAAGGGCTTAGGGACATGTAGGGACCAAAGTAAGAAACGGTCTTTTATCCCTAATTTTTTTATTTGGCTTCCGATTTCCAAACTCTTTCGTGATTTGAGTTCAACATCAAATGGACAATCTAAAAATTTGCAGCCGTGGGTCCCTATTTTGACCCCTTAAGGGAGTTTTTGGAGCTCAAAATATACTACTTTGAAAAAAAGTCCTTAAGAGTTGTCTCTCTTGACATTTCAGAAACCCTGTTAGGTCTTTTTATTACTAGGGTTAAAACAAACATGTGTGCCAAGTTTCATTGATATATATTAAGTACAGGGTGATCCAAAACATATGTTACACTTTTAAACTGTTATAAAATTTTAATACCGTAAGTTACAATTATGAAATTTACAACATATAACAAAAAGGATTTAATTTTTTTGTCAATGCATACATTTGTCACAGCTTCCTTATTAATCACCAAAAACTTTCTTCGGAATATGTCATTTTACAACATATGTTCCAAATGACGTCCCTTTGTCTTTAACATTATTTGAACACGATTTCTGAAGGTTTTTTTTTTTTACCACAGCTTTACATGTTTCAACAGAGATTGATCTTATTTCTCGTGTAATTGCAGTTTTTAAGTCTTCTGTTGTTTGTGGGGAAGGAGAGTACACTCTGTCTTTTAGATAACCCCACAAGAAGAAATCAAGGGGGTTCAGATCGGGGGAGTGCGGTGGCCAAACATTGCGGTACGATAAGAAATGTATTGATCACTAAACGTGTTGTCAAGCCACTGAAGAACACAACCTGCAGTGTGTGGCGTAGCACCGTCCTGTTGAAACCACACATTATCGAAATTTACAACTTTTCGTCTAAGAGCTGGTAGAAATTTTGATTTCATTAACTTTAAATATCGCTCAGAATTTACCCTTACTGCATCGCCTTCGGTGTCTTCGAAGAAAATAGGGCCAATTATTCCGCTTGAATTTAATGCAGCCCATACAGTAACTTTCTCACAGTTAAGAGGTTTTTCCACATAAAAATTGGGTTTCGCCGAACCCCAGAATCTAAAATTCTGTTTATTGACAACATTATTAAGATGGAAGTGGGCCTCATCGGAAAACCATATGGCATCTGTAAAATTTTCAGAGTCGGGTCTACTTAAAATCCAATGGGCAAACTTTAAACGACTTCTAATGTCTGTCTCTTTTAAATGCTGCATCACACTTATCTTTTTTTAATCAATTTTAAATCAAATTTGAACATTCTATGAATACTAGATTTGCTAACGGTACCATTCAGTTCATGCAATACCCGTCTAACTGATTTTAGGGGAGTTTCAGTAATAACTCTATCAATGGCATCAATGTTCTCTTTGGTACGGGCACTCCTTGGTCTCCCAATACCATAATTGCGTCTAATTGTGTCATTTGTGGTGCCTTTAACTTCAAACTTCCTCACAAGTCTGTAAATTAGCATTCTGTTGAGCACTTTCATTCCAGGATGTTGTTTTCTCATGGTTCTAATGACTAAAGTAGCAGATTTACACTCATAGTAAAGTTTGACCATTTCTGCCAGCTGTTCACATGAAGGTTCCATCTTGAAAATGTGATGACGTCATTATGATGTCATAATTAACTGACTATTTAACAGAATTTCCCGAAATTTTGTCAAATAAAATTTATATTAATACACTAGATGTTGACAAAATATCTTTGTAATTGCTTTTGGTTTGATAAAGTTATAGATGATTAAAAGTGTAACGCATGTTTTGGGACACCCTGTACTTCCGGTTCTATCAATCTTTGAATATTTCCCTTTGAGAGTTTCAATGTTAAAGAATTCAAAACACCTGCTACGTTTTCTCAAAAACTTCTCAAACAATTCTTGTGATATTTGACCTGAAATATGTCTATACCATGCCGCACAGAGGAAAGGATTTTGGAATGAATCATGAAAGGAATTAGGGATTTCTAAGGGCCAACAAAAGAAACAGTCTTTTATCTATAACTTTTTAATCTTGCTTCCGATTTCCAAACTGTTTAGTGATTTGAATTAAACAACAAAAGGGCATTCTAAAAATTACTAGCCGTGGGTCACTATTTTGACCAGTTAAGGGACTTTTTAAAGCTTATAAAAATTGCTATTTTAAATAAAAGTTCTTAAGAGTTATCTCTCTTGATATTTTCAAAGAATATGTTGTATCATTAAAGACATGTTCAGTTTTATTTATCATTGAAGTACTTCCGGTTCCTTTACTTCCGGTGTCAAAATCAAGAAAGTGATTAAAAAATAATTTTAGAAAAAGTCCCAAAACGTTACTATTCTTCCATAAAAATGATTGAAACTGTTCAGTTATATTTATTTTGTCTTGATGAACATAAAAGTCAGTGGTGACCTACTCCTGTTTCCAGTTCTTTCCGAGATATAGGGCGTCAAAGATTAAGGAGGGTGATATTTACAAAAATTAGAAACAAAGATTAGGATTTATTTCAGACATATTAGACTGTTAATCATGATTAATACAATTCGTCTTTCAAGTTTCAATTGAATATCTTCAGTGCTTTTGATTTTATAAATCCTTGAATTTTGTCGATTGAGGTTTTCATCTGAAATTGTCAATGATTGTGTATTGAGTTATCTCTCTTTCACCATGTAGAAAACGCCAGGTAGAATATTTACCCTGATAAGTCCTCCGATTTCTTTTAACGTTTTATCGGTTCTTTTGCAAAACGTATTTGGACATTTTATGATATTCACATCTTAATTCCTTGATTTTCATTGTCGAAAAGCCCTTTGTTTTTCTTTTAACGACAAAAATTCTAGTTATTATTCTTTTTATTCTCGACAGATTTCTGTCAGCGTTTTCAAGAAAACAGTGGTGAATAAGGATTAGGCTTTATAAGATTCGACTAGATAAAATTAGGCTCTAATGCAAATAAGCTTTTGGACTTCCGGATCTTTCACTTCCGGTTTCTACAAGGATAAAAAGCATTTTTCCTTGGGACCCTATATCTTTGATAGTTTTCATCATAGTAGAACGGAACTTTAGATTTGGATTCATTACACTTTGATCTACAATAGTCATTACGAGCTCAAATTTCCATCCCCTGTCGTTTTCGAGATATTAAGGTCGTAATATTTTGAAAAGGGGGGTGTCAGTTTGAAAAACTGCAAATTTTAAAAAAAAAATATTGAAGGTATTCCGTATTGTTAACACGGACATGCTGAACAGGTGTGCCAAGTTTCATTGAAATATATTGAGTACTTCCGGTTCTATGAATCTTTGAATTTCCCTAAGACAGTTTCAATGTTAAAGAATTTGAAACACCTGCTACGTTTTCTCAAAAATCTCTGAAGCATTTCTTGTGATATTTTACCTGAAATATATCTATACCATGCCACACAGAGGGAAGGATTTTGGAATAAATCCTGAAAGGGATTAGGGATCTGTAGGGGCCAAAGTAAAAAACAGTCTTTTAACCCTAACTTTATTATTTGGCTTCGGATTTCCAAACTCTTTCTTGATTTGAGTTTAATAACAAATGGGCAATCTAAAAATTACAAGCCGTGGGTCCATATTTTGACCCCTTAAGGGAGTTTTTGGAGCTTAAAATATGCTACTTTGAAAAAAAGTCGTTAAGAGTTGTTTCTCTTGATATTTCAGAAACCCTGTTAGGTCATTTCATTACTAGTGATAAAACAAACATGTGTAACAAGTTTAATTAATATATATTAAGTACTTCCGGTTCTATCAATCTTTGAATATTTCCCTATGAGAGTTTCAATGTTAAAGAATTCAAAACACCTGCTACGTTTTCTAAAAAGTCTCTCAAGCAATCCTTGTGATATTTTACCAGACAAATGTCTATACCGTGTTGCACAGAGGAAAGGATTTTGGAATGAATCCTGAAAGGAATTAGGGATTTCTAGGGGCCAAAATAAGAAACAGTCTTTTATTCACAACTTTTTTTTATCTGGCTTCGGATCTCTAAATTCTTTCGTGATTTGAATTGAACAAAAAAAGGGCAATTTGAAAATCACTAGCCGTGGGTCACTATTTTGACCCATTTAGGAACTTCTTGAAGCTTATAAAAGTTGCAATTTAAATCAAAGTTGTTAAGAGTTATCTCTCTTGATATATTCAAAAAATATGTTATATCCTGAAAGATATGTTAAGTTATATTTTTCACTGAAGTACCTCCGGTTCCTTTACTTCCGGTGTCAAAATCACGAAAGTGATTAAGAAATAATTTTAGAAAAAGTCCTAAAACGTTACTATTCTTCCATAAAAATGATTGAAACTTTTCAGTTATATTTATTTTGTCTTGATGAACAAAAAAGTCAGTGGTGACCTACTCCTGTTTCCAGTTCTTTCCGAGATACAGGGCGTCAAAGATTAAGGAGGGTGATATTTACAAAAATTAGAAACAACGATTAGGATTTATTTCAGACATATTAGACTGTTGATCGTGATAAATACAATCCGTCTTTCAAGTTTCAATTAAATATCTTCAGTGCTTTTGGTTTTATAAATCCTTGAAATTTGTCGATTGAGATTTTCATATGAAAATCGATAAAAGAGGAATAACTTCCAACTGGAAGTCAATTTTCAAAAATCCAAAAAAAGATAGCAATGCATCAACCCTAAAAATTTGAAGTAAATCGATCAAGTCATCTCTGAGAAATCCTCTGCACAAAATCGGTAAGGAAAAAAAAAAAGAATAAAAATAACAATTAAAAAAAAGTGAAAAATCAACAATAGAATAATAGAAGGTTCTTCCGCTGAAGACGGAATACCCTAATAATAACTAGAAATTATCTCGTTGCGAGCAACGAATAGGTCTTGCGTCCAATTTCTGAGGATATAGGATGTTGACTGAGAGAATTCAATTGGTGAAGAACGACTATACATGAAAGAAATAAACACGTACATGTAAGACGTGATTTATCAATTATAAACAATTTCAGTTTTGTTTTATATACTTTCGAATATATCGGGAGTCCATAAAACGACTAAAAAATCCAAGTGGACCGCGTAGGAACACACACTAAAAATTTCCATGAAAAATACTGAGTTTTTGGACAACTTCCGGTTTCGAACAACCAACTTCCGGTGGAAATGGTATGACTTCTTACACTCTTTTAAATAATGTAATGAGCATTAGAATTTCAAAAAATGAAAAATTTCATATTTTATGGTACTTCCGGCGGAAGACGGAAGAGACGACAAGAAAAATGAAACACGTATGTCACATCTACAAGTCACCATCTAACATTCCTGAAAGTTTCAAGACTCAATCTTTGATTATTTATGAGAAAATGCCTGGAGAAAAATACCTGGAAATCGTAGATATTTAACGAACGGATGTGAATTTTCAACAAAAAAAATAATTCACTATACTCTAAATATGGATAATGTCAATTATATATGCAAAAATCATATCAAACACTTGATTTATAAGCGAGAGATAGGATAGCAAAGAAAGACCAATTCTTCGAAGTTTTTCTCTAAAAACCGGAAGTTGCTGGTTAAACTTCCGGTAAGTTCAACATTTTCTGAAACTCCGAAAGAGACATAATTAATCAATGCAAGTTTTGTTTCAAAAGCATAACTTTGATATTTGATGTTTCTTTTGTTCACTTCCGGTGACGGCCGGAAGTGACGGATGACAATGATACACCTTATTACAGAGTTAAACGTCAATATCTATCATTCCTGAAAGTTTCAATACTCAATCCTAAATCATTTATAAGAAAACGCCCGGACAAAATGTCACTTGAAGAGCGGAAATTCGGCCCTAACCTGCGACCGGAAGTGAATTTTGAAATAGTATGAAAGTGTATCTTAGACATGGATAATGTCAATAATATTTGTAAATATCGTATTAAAAAGATGATCAATAGGCGAGATATACGAGAACAAGAAAAGACCAATTTTTCGAAGTTTTTCTCTAAAAACCGGAAGTTGCTGGTTAAACTTCCCTAACATTTTTTGAAACGCCAAAACAGACTTAATTATTCTATGTAAGTTTTGTTTCAAAAACAAAATTTCGAAATTTGACGTTTCTTTTCTTCACTTCCGGTGACGGCCAAAACTGACGGACGGCAATGATAAACCTTATTACACATCTACAAGTCACCATCTATCATCCCTTAAAGTTTGAAGACTCAATCTTTAACCGTTTATGAGAAAATGCCCGGACAATATGTCATTTGAAACCGGATATTCGGCAGTAACTTGTGACCAGAAGTGAATTTTTAAATAGTATTAAAGGGTTCTCTGGAGATGGATAATGTCAATAATATCAATAAATATCGTATTAAAAAGTTCATAAATAAGCGAGATATACGACGACAAAGAAAGACCAATTTTCAAAAATTTTCTCTAAAAACCGGAAGTTAATGGTTAAACTTCCGGTAAGTCTAACATTTTCTGAAACGCCGAAAGAGACCTAATTAATCTATGCAAGTTTTGTTTCAAAAGCATCATTTTAAAATTTGACGTTTCTTTTGTTCATTTCCGGTGACGGCCGGAAGTGACGGATGGCAATGACAACACCGTATTGCATAGCTACATCTCACCATCTATCATCCCTGAAAGTTTGAAGACTCAATCTTTAACTGTTTATGAGAAAACGCCCGGACAAAATGTCATTTGAAAAATGGAAATTCGGCCGTAACTTGTGACCAGAAGTGAATTTTGAAATAGTATTAAAAGGTTCTCTGGAGATGGATAATGTCAATAATATCTGTAAATATCGTATTAAAAAGATGATCAATAGGCGAGATATACGACGACAAAGAAAGACCAATTCTTCGAAGTTTTTCTCTAAAAACCGGAAGTTGCAGGTTAAACTTCCCTAACATTTTCTGAAACGCCAAAACAGACCTAATTAATCTACGCAAGTTTTGTTTCAAAAGCAAAATTTTGAAATTTGACGTTTCTTTTCTTCGCTTCCGGTGACGGCCGGAAGTGACGGATGGCAATAATAAACCTTATTACAGAGCTACAAGTCACCACCTATCATCCCTGAAAGTTTCAAGACTCAATCTTTAACCATTTATGAGAAAACGCCCGGACAAAATGTCATTTGAAAACCTGAATGTTGGCCTTAATGAACGACCGGAAATAAATTTTGAAAAAGTTTTAAAGGGTACCCTAGAGATCGATAATGTCAATAAAATCTGTAAATATCGTATTAAAAGGTTGATAAATAAGCGAGACAAAGGAAGATCAATTTTTCGAAGTTTTTCTCTGAAAACAGGAAGTTGCTGGTTAAACTTCCGGTAAGACTAACATTTTCTGAAACGCCGAAAGAGACCTAATTAATCTACGATAGTTTTGTTTCAAATGCATCAATTTGAAATTTGACATTTATTTTGTTCACTTCCGGTGACGGCCGGAAGTGACGGATCGCAATGATAAACCTTATTACAGAGCTACAGGTCACTATCTATCATCCTTGAAAGTTTCAAGACCCAATCTTTAATGTTTTATGAAAAAACGTCTGGACAAAATGCCATTTTAAAAACGGAAAAGCGGGCGTAACTTACGACCGGAAGTAAATATTCTAAAATTGGTAAGGAAATATAAACTTCAGATCGCAACGCATCAACCCTGAAAATTTGAAGCACATCGATCAAGCCATCTCTGAGAAATACTCTGCACAAAATCGGTAAGGAAAAAAAAAAGAATAAAAATAATAATAACTAGACACGGTCTCGTTGCGAGCAACGAGTAGGTCTTCCGTCCGATTTGTTGATGCACTCGGAGTTAAAAAAAAAAAAAAAGACAAATGAGTCCCAATTTAGTTTCCGACTTTAAGACACTTTAGATATAATCAATTTTTCATATCAAAAGCTTCTGAAGCAAAGTTGCGGTGAAATTCGTTTGAAATTCGACTCTCCAGGCGAGCCATAAGGCCCGCGGGCCTATTTCTTTATGTCATTTGTTAGCCCTCTATAGACTCAACAACTTTAGTTCTATATATCTTTACAAAATATTTACCTGTAAAAAGTTATTGAGATCGACCGATATCGACAAAAAATCGACTCTACAGGCGAGCCATTAGGACCATAGGCCTATTTCTTGATATCAATCGATAAATCTCGATAAACTGAACAACTTTTGTTCAATATGTCCTTACAAAATATTTACCACTTACAAGTTTTTGAAATCGACTGATATCGACAAAAATCGACTCTACAGGCGAGCCATGAGGCCCACAGACCCATTTTTTGATATTGATCGATAGGTTATGACACATTGAACAACTTTTGTTCAATAATGCTTTTCAAAAAATATGTCGTTTTAAAAATATGAGGCGTCAAATATTTACGATTTTGGCCCTTAAAATCCCTAATTACGTAACATATGACCTACTTTTTGATTTGATAAGATCAAGCTCGTTTAGATGAACATTTCCGCTTCAATGACTTATTACAAAATATTAATAGTTTCTGAGATATTCTCATAAACCTTTGGACCCTTCTGGGCCCCTAATTTAAAGGGTCAGCCCCTTTTCCTTGATATCGTAAGAAAGGTCATGACATTTCAAACATTTTTTGTTCAACAAGTATTTAGAAATTCTTTACCGTTCTGGAGTTATTTCTAGAAGTAATTTTTAGGGGCCAAACTGTAGCTCCCTAACGGGGCCACATAGGGTAAAAACGAAATATGCATATTGTTCAGATCATCATTCTGAACAACTTTTGTTCTTTATTGCTTTTCAAAATATTTGTCGTTTTCGAGATACAAGGGGTAAAAAATTTATGGTTTTGGCCCTTAAAATCCCTTATTACGTAATATATGACCTAAATTTTTATATGAATAGATTTGGATTGTTGAGATAAACATTTTTTGTTCTTTGACTTATACCAAAATATTAATGATTTTTGAGATATTTGATCTAGACTTTGAGCCCTTCTAGATCCCTAATTGAAGGGGCTAGCCCCTAAATCTTGATATTTTCGAAAAGATCTTGTAAATGTGCACAACTTGTGTTCTACATGTCTTAACAAAATATTTGCAAGAAAAAAGATATTGGAGATCAAAGGTCAAAAGTCGCCGAAATCGGCGAAAAATTTTGGCATCCATTTTTTCAGGTCCAGGCGAGCTTTTAGGCAAATCGCCTCCGGTAAAATCGAATCCCCCACAAATCTTCTAAAATGTTTACTCTATCTTGTGTAGAAATTTCAAGACTCTAGCTTCAAAACTAACGGAGGAGATGTGTGGACAACAAGGCCCTTCAAAAAGTCACTAAAAGAGAGATAACTCCTGACCGGAAGTGACGTCAAGTACGAAATTTTGCAAGCAAAGTCTCGTCACCAAAAGACATCTTTCCTGAAAATTTCGTGAAAATCGATCGAGAAATGGCTGAGAAAAACGCGTGTACTACCAAGGAAAATAATAATAATAATAATAATGAAGAAGAAGAACGCGAACAATAATAGTAAGGTCTTCCGCAGGAGACGGAAGACCTTAACTAGAAATGATCTCGTTGCGAGCAACGAATAGGTCTTCCGTCGAATTTCTGACGAGATAGGACCTTGACTGGAAGAATTCAATTAGTGAATTAGTGAAGAACGACTATACATGAAAGAAATAAACACATACATGTAAGAACGTGATTTATCAATTGTAAACAATTTCGGGTTTGTTTCATTCACTATCGAGTATCTCGGGAGTCCATAAAACGACTAAAAATTCCAATTGAACCACGTAGGAACACACACTAAAAATGTCCATAAAAAATACTGAGTTTTTGGACAACTTCCGGTTTCGAATAACCAACTTCCGGTTTCGAACAACCAACTTTCGGTGGAAATTATATGACTTATTACACTCTATTAAATAATTTTATGAGGATTAGAATTTAAAAAATGAAATATTACATATTTTTATGGTACTTCAGAAGTGACAGCAAGAAAGGTGAAACACGTATATCACATCTACAAGTCACTATCTAACTTTCCTGAAAGCTTCAAGACTCAATCTTTGAGTATTTATGAGAAAACACTTGGAGAAAAAACCCGGAAATCGTATATATTTAACGAACGGAAGCGAATTTTGAAAAAAAACCCCAATAATTCACAATACTCTGAAGATGGATAATGTCAATTATATATGTGAAAATCGCAAAAACACTTCCTTTATAAGCGAGAGATATGATAGCAAAGAAAAACCATGTTTTCGAAGTTTTTCTCTAAAAACCGGAAGTTGCTGGTTAAACTTCCGGTAAGTTTAACATTTTTAGAAACACCGCAAGAGACCTAATTAATCTATGCAAGTTTTGTTTCAAAAACATCATTTTGAAATTTGACGTTTCTTTTGTTCACTTCCGGTGACGGCCGGAAGTGACGGATGAAAATGGTAAACCTTTGTTACACAGCTACAGTTTACCATCTATCATCCCTGAAACTTTGAAGATTGAAGACTCAATCTTTAATCGTTGATGAGAAAACGTCCGGACAAAATGTCATTTTGAAAACGGTAATTCGGCCGTAACTTGCGACCAGAAGTGAATTTTGAAATAGTATTAAAGCATTCTATTAATATTAATAATGTCAATAAAATCTGTAAATATCGTATTAAAAGGTTGATAAATAAGCGAGATATACGAGGACAAAGAAAGACCAATTTTTCGAAGTTTTTCTCTAAAAACAGGAAGTTGCTGGTTAAACTTCCGGTAAGTCCAACATTTTCTGAAACGCCGAAAGAGACCTAACTAATCTATGCAAAGTTTTCTTTCAAAAGCATAATTTTGAAATTTGACGTTTCTTTTGTTCCCTTCCGGTGACGGCCGGAAGTGACAGATGGCAAAAATAATACCTTATTGCACAGCTACAATTCATAATCTATCATCCCTGAAATTTTGAAGACTCAGTCTCAAACTGTTAATGAGAAAACGCCCGGACAAAATGTCATTTGAAAAACAGAAATTCGGCCGTAACTTGCGACCCGAAGTGATTTTTGCAAAACAAAAAAACAATATCTAGACAATTTTATTTTACATCTCTCCTTAAAGTTTCATGAAAATCTATCAAGCCGTTTTAGAGAAATCGCGTGCACAACATCGGTAAGAAAAACAACAATAACGAGCTATAACTGTGTTGGGATGCCAACACAAATGTCTCCGAACACCTCCCCATGTCAGAAATGGTTTTTGATGCCAGATATGCACTCAGAATCCTCAAAGAACTCTAGAAACTAAATTTGGTTGAAATCCGACGGACTTGATTTTTGGCGGCCATTTTCTTCAATGGCGGCCATTTTGAAACATTTGAAAAATGATTGGAAGGAAATACTGATGCTAGAAATGAATTGTGGACCCTCAATTTACACCAGAACCCAAATGTTGTACAGATTTTAACACTTTCAAATATTTCGGTATATGACGGCCATTTTGAAAATGGCGGCTCAAATTTTTTTATTGATGGTGGAAATGGACTCGGGGTCACTAAATTACCCTAGAAATAGAATTTGGTTGAAATCTGACAACCTTGAGTTTTTGACGTTTTTTGGCCGCCATTTTGAAGCGGCGGCCATTTTGAAAATTTGAAAAGTTGATTGCACCCCTCCTAATGACCTTTTATCAGCTCCCAAAGTTTGAAGTTGATCAGTCGAAGCATGTTCATAAAATCGGTCGGACAAATTTCTCACTAAAGAAGAGGAAAAATAAGAAGAATAAGAATAAGAACTAGAATTTTTGTCGTTAAAACAAAAACAAAGGGCTTTTCGACAATGAAAATCAAGGAATTAAGATGTGAATATCATAAAATGTTCAAATACGTTTTGCAAAAGAACCGATAAAACGTTAAAAGAAATCGGAGGACTTATCAGGGTAAATATCTACCTGTCGTTTTCTACATGGTGAAAGAGAGATAATTCAATACACAATCATTGACAATTTCAGATGAAAACCTCAATCGACAAAATTCAAGGATTTATAAAATCAAAAGCACTGAAGATATTCAATTGAAACTTGAAAGACGGATTGTATTAATCATGATAAAGAGTCTAATATGTCTGAAATAAATCCTAATCGTTGTTTCTAATTTTTGTAAATATCACCCTCCTTAATCTTTGACGCCCTGTATCTCGCAAAGAACTGGAAACAGGAGTAGGTCACCAATGACATTTTTTTTTCATCAAGACAAAATAAATATAACTGAAAAGTTTCAATCATTTTTATGGAAGAATAGTAACGTTTTGGAACTTTTTCTAAAATTATTTTTTGATCACTTTGGTGATTTTGACACCGGAAGTAAAGGAACCGGAAGTACTTCAATGATAAATAGAACTTAACTTGTCTTTAAGGATACAACATATTCTTTGAAAATATCAAGAGAGATAACTCTTAAGAACTTTTATTTAAAATAGCAATTTTTATAAGCTTGAAAAAGTCCCTTAACGGGTCAAAATAATTACCCACGGTATGTGATTTTTAGATTACCCGTTTGTTGTTTAATTCAAATTACGAAAGAGTTTGGAAATCTGAAGCCAGATAAAATAGTTATGCATAAAAGACTGTTTCTTACTTAGGCCCCTAGAAATCCCTAATTCCTTTCAGGATTCATTCCAAAATCCTTTCCTCTGTGCGGCATGGTATAGACATATTTCGGGTTAAATATCACAATGATTGCTTGTGAGACTTTTTAGAAAACGTAGCAGGTGTTTTGAATTCTTTAACATTGAAACTCTCATAGGGAAATATTCAAAGATTGATAAAACAGGAAGTACTTAATGTATATTAATTAAACTTGTTACACATGTTTCTTTTATCCCTAGTAATGACATGACCTAACAGGGTTTCTAAAATGTCAAGAGAAACAACTCTTAACGACTTTTTTTTCAAAGTAGCATATTTTAAGCTCCAAAAACTCCCTTAAGGGATCAAAATATGGACCCACGGCTTGTAATTTTTAAATTGCCCATTTGTTGTGAAACTCAAATCAAGAAAGAGTTTGGAAATCCGAAGCCAAATAATAAAGTTAGGGTTAAAAGACTGTTTTTTGGGAGTTGAACTATGTTCAATCTCCCTAGGTCATCACGCACTTTTCTGCGCAGTAATTTGTATTGATTTGTATAGTGGTCTTCAGCGGGGGTTCTGTGTCAGCTGATTTACTCCTAGGTAAATCAACATAAACTTTTATAAACATCCGCCATTAAATAATCCATGTAACTTTTCTGAATTAATCTAATTTTGATAATTGACATGTAAGTAAATGCAATGATATTGTATTCAAATCAATTTGAATACAAGATTTCGATCAAATTGATACTGATATACATAGAAAAATAAAAGATAAGGTTGAAAATTGTCGGTTGTAGCGCAGCGTCACCTATAAACATTGATAGGGAAACGAACGACAACTGCACACAAGACCTATTGACACCGTGGCGAAACCTCAGAAAATTTACAAGAAATAACTCTACAACATTGTGTATGTGTATATATTTGTTTTGTTTTTTAATGTGATATAAAGAATGCTTGATGTTACATGTATATTGAATTAAAACACGTCATTCCTAGTCAACAACTTTCGATTGGGATCGGAATACGAAATAAAATTTCTTATATCCGCGTATCCGGTTGCAAAATGAAACTGCTTCAAGTTATTGAATTACGTAGTAATTGCACGTTACACATTAGAGAACTGTTCCTTTTAATAAAGAAAGTCACAAAATAGATACAAAATGAGTGTACCTTATTCATTACTGTTACCGAGCTTTCGTCGACGAAAATCTCGAAATGGCGTGTTTCGCTGCGCTTGATGACGGTAAGGTCCACATTTTCTAAGCTACGTGAGTAGCGTGATATTTGTTTATGAATGTTTTGTGCATACATGGTATGTCTCGGCTAGGAATAATGGAAACTTTCTCACCTATATATGTAAAGACATATTAATCTCTATTTTTGAAAATGTAGAACACTTTTATCAAATGACAATGTTTGAAAACGCTTAGAGCCCCGATGCAATGTCAGAATTTCCTTTTCCAACACATCAATATGTCAAATTCATTATCCTTTTTGAATAGTATGTACCATATTTTGTACCAGTTATCCATTTTGAATCCCCTATTACAATGGGATTTTGCTGCACTCTGTAATGTTTGAGTGGATGTCATGAGTGTGTGTCAAACAGAAATTTTAAGAGCATGGGATAAGGTGCTGCCATGTATGACTTCACTATCAAAGTTTAACCCAGTTGCCACAATGTTGAATTTATGCTGCAAAAAGGATTGGAAATTGCTCTGGTCAAAACACATTGTTTATTTGTCTACAGATGAAAGAGACATGAGGATTCTCCCTCACCAACTGAAAAAAAAAAATAGTTATGGATCTTGTACATGCATAGTTTATTAATCACTATAGATTTCCAGCATCACAAGTCTGATTCCACTATATGCTTCCCATACTGTCAGGTTCATTCACCCCCTGTTTGAGCCACAGTATAATATCCCAAATACCTTGGCAATAAATAACATTATTTGACTAGTGTTTCATTTTTAGCGGAGTTGCGATGAAGTCGAACTCGGCTTATGATCTGATGAAGTGCCTTTGGGTGGGCAGGTGGGCACGCATCAACATTTCATTTCCGCACCATAGCTCTTGAGCAAATTAAAGGATCTCATTCAAACTTAGATGGATTGTCACCTTCAGTAAGATGAGGAAGCCTATCGATTCTGGGGTCACTAGGTCAAAGGTCAAGGTCACAGTGGCTATAAATAGACTGAAATTTGGAGAAAATTTTGTTTTCCGCACCATATCTCTTGAACGAATCATACAATCTCAATCAAACTTAGATGGATTGTCACCCTCAGTCAGACCTGGAAGCCTATCGATTCTGGGGTCACTAGGTCAAAGGTCAAGGTCACTGGCTATAAATAGACTGAAATTTGGAGAAAATTTTGTTTTCCACACCATAGCTCTTGAACGAATTATAGGATCTCAATCAAACTTAGATCGATTAAGTAAGACAAGAAGCCTATCGATTCCGGGGTCACAAGGTCAAAGTCACAGTGGCTATAAATAGACTGAAATTTGGAGAAAATTTTGTTTTCTGCACTATAATTTTTTAACAAATTATAGGATCTCAATTAAACTTAGATGGATTATCGCCCTTGATGAGACAAAGAAGCCTATTTATTTTGGTCAAGGGTTAAAGGTCAAGGTCACAAAGGATTTAAGTCTGCTGAAATTTATGTACGCAAAATTTTGCTCCCTGCTTGATAATTCTTGCAAACTTTTCTGCCGGTTCCCTCTATGCCCATTCCTTGCGCAACTCGGCTTGTGCATTTCCGATGCCGGACAATTTTTAATTTTTTTGCATTTCATTTATTTTGAGTTATTATACAATTATTTACCATTCCATTGATCCTCTACAGGACTGTAGTATACTCAGGTGACAGTTTAGCATATTGGACTACCTTTTCAAGTAATGAATCCTTAGAATTAGCTACAACTAGGATTAAACTTGAATGTATATATACAGGGGGAAAAAACTTCTTCATAACTGCAAGGCATTGATAACCATATTGATTTGAATGTTTGGGCCATAATATGTGGTCACATTTTTCATGAGAATATAAAGGGGTGAAATTCTAGAAAACAACAACACGACTTCAGTTACTCGAGGAGCGTTGTGGCCCATGGGTCTTCCATTATCCATGTTTGCTGTTGTAACGCTTTGAAAAACAACAACAGTTGATTTGTATCTAAAATCATGATAATATTCAGTCATTTATCCTCCTACCCTTCCAGTGCTATCTGTTCTAACTGAATTTCCACAATGTTCAACTCCCACGAGTACTTTAAGTACTTTGATTACTTTGGCCCCTACAGATCCCTAATCCCTTTCAGGATTTATTCCAAAATCCTTTCCTCTGTGTGGCATCGTATAGATATGCTTCACGTAAAATATCACAAGAAATGCTTCAGAGATTTTTGAGAAAACGTAGCAGGTGTTTCAAATTCTTTAACATTGAAACTCTCATAGGGAAATTCAAAGAATCATAGAACCGGAAGTACTCAATATATTTCAATGAAACTTGGCACACTTTGTTAACAATACGGAATACCATCAATAATTTTTTTTTTAAATTTGCAGTTTTTCAAACTGACACCCCCCTTTTCAAAATCTTAGGACCTTAATATCTCGAAAACGACAGAAGGTGGAAATTTGAGCTCGCAATGACTATTGTAGCTCAACGTGTAGTGAATCCAAATCTAAAGTTCCGTTTTACTGTGATGAAAACTCTCAAAGATATAGTGTCCCAATGAAAAACACTTTTTATCCTTGTAGAAACCGGAAGTGAAAGATCTGGAAGTCCAAAAGCTTATTTGCATTAGAGCCTAATTTCATCTACAAAAATCTTATAAAGCTTTATCCTTATATTTCACCGTTTTCTTGAAAACGCTGACAGAAATCTGTCGAGAATAAAAAGAATAATAAGTAGAATTTTTGTCGTTAAAACAAAAACAAAGGGCTTTTCGACAATGAAAATCAAGGAATTAAGATGTGAATATCATAAAATGTCCAAATACGTTTTGCAAAAGAACCGATAAAACGTTAAAAGAAATCGGAGGACTTACCAGGTTAAATATCTACCTGGCGTTTTCTACATGGTGAAAGAGAGATAACTCAATACACAATCATTGACAATTTCAGATGAAAACCTCAATCGACAAAATTCAAGGATTTATAAAACCAAAAGTACTGAAGATATTCAATTGAAACTTGAAAAACGGATTGTATTTATCATGATTAACAGTCCAATATGTCTGATGTAAGTCCTAATTGTTGTTTCTAATTTTTTGTAAATATCAGCCCCCTTAATCTTTGACGCCCTGTATCTCGGAAAGGACTGGAAACAGGAGTAGGTCACCACTGACTTTTTTATTGATCAAGACATAATAAATATATATGAAAAGTTTCAATCAATTTTATGGAAGAATAGTAACGTTTTTGGGACTTTTTCTAAAATTATTTTTTAATCAATTTCATGATTTTGACACCGGAAGTAAAGGAACCGGAAGTACTTCAATGATAAATAGAACTGAACATGTCTTTAAGGATACAACATATTCTTTGAAAATATCAAGAGAGATAACTCTTAAGAACTTTTATTTAAAAGAACAATTTTTAAAAGCTTCAAGAAGTTCCTAAATGGGTCAAAATAGTGATCCACGGCTAGCGAATTTTAGATTGCACTTTTGTTGTTTAATTCAAATCAGGAAAGGATTTGTAAATCGGAAGCCAGATAAAAAAGTTATGGATAAAAGACTGTTTCTTACCTTGGCCCTTAAAAATCCCTAATTCCTTTCAGGATTCATTCCAAAATCCTTTCCTCTGTGTGGCATGGTACAGACATATTTCGGATTAAATATCACCAGAATTGTTTGAGAAAACGTAGCAGGTGTTTTGAATTCTTTAACATTGAAACTGTCATAGGGAAATATTCAAAGATTCATAGAACCGGAAGTACTTAATATATATCAATTAAACTTGGCACACATGTTTGTTTTATCCCTAGTAAGTCATGATCTACCAGGGTTTCTGAAATGTCAAAAGAGACAACTCGTAAGGATTTTTTTTCAAAGTGGCATATTTTAAACTTTAAAAACTGCCTTAAGGGGTCAAAATAGGGACCCACGGCTAGTGATTTTTAGTTTATACTTTCGATGTTAAACTCAAATGACGAAAGAGTTTGGAAATCAGAAGCCAAATAAAACAATTAGGGATAAAATACTGTTTTTAACTTTGACCCCTACAGATCCTTAATCCCTCCCAGGATTCATTTCAAAATCCTTTCCTCTGTGCAGAGTGGTATAGGCATATCTCTTGTAAAATATCACAAGGATTGCTTGAGAGGCCTTTGAGAAAACGTAGCAGGTGTTTTGAATTTTTTAAACATTGAAACTCTCATAGGGAAATTCAAAGATTCATAGAACCGGAAGTACGCAATATATTTCGATGAAACTTGGCAAACATGTTTAGTATATCACTGTTAATAATCTCAACGACCTTGAAATTTTTTTGAAATTTGTTTGCAGTTTTTTAAACTGACACCCCCTTTTTTAAAATCCGGGGACCTTAATATCTCCAAAACGACAGGAGCTGCAAGTTTAAGCTCGTAATGACTGTTGTAGCTCAAAGTGTAATGAATCTAAATCTGAAGTTTCGTTATTCTGTGATAAAAATTGTCAAAAATATCGGGTCCCAATAAAAAACGCTTTTCATCCTTGTAGAAACCGGAAATAAAGGATCCGGAACTCCAAAAGCTTATTTGCACCACACCGTAATTTTATCTACACGAATTTTATAAAGCTTTATCCTTAGTAACCACCGTTTTCTTGAAAACACTGACAGAAATCTGTCGAGAATAAAAAGAATAATAAAAAAACACAATAACAATAGGTCTTTCCGACGAAAGTCGAAAAGCCCTAATAATAATAATAATAATAAAACAGAAAAACAATAGGTCTTTCCTACGAAAGTCGAAAAGCCCTAATAATAATAATAATAATAATAATAATAATAAAACAGAAAAACAATAGGTCTTTCCGACGAAAGTCGAAAAGCCCTAATAATAAAAAAGACGAAAACAATAGGTCTTTCCGACGAAAGTCGAAAAGCCCTAATAAAAAAATACAATAACAATAGGTCTTTCCGACGAAAGTCGAAAAGCCCTAATAATAATAAAAAAAACACAATAACAATAGGTCTTTCCGACGAAAGTCGAAAAGCCCTAATAATAATAATAAAAAAAGACGAAAACAATAGGTCTTTCCGACGAAAGTCGAAAAGCCCTAATAATAATAATAAAAAAAGACGAAAACAATAGGTCTTTCCGACGAAAGTCGAAAAGCCCTAATAATAATAATAAAAAAAGACGAAAACAATAGGTCTTTCCGACGAAAGTCGAAAACCCTAATAAAAAAATACAATAACAATAGGTCTTTCCGACGAAAGTCGAAAAGCCCTAATAAAAAAACACAATAACAATAGGTCTTTCCGACGAAAGTCGAAAAGCCTTAATAATAATAAAAAAACACAATAACAATAGGTCTTTCCGACGAAAGTCGAAAAGCGCTAATAAAAAAACACAATAACAATAGGTCTTTCCGACGAAAGTCGAAAAGCCCTAACTAGAATTTTTGTCGTTAAAACAAAAAGAAATGGCTTTTCGACAATGAAAATCAAGGAATTAAGATGTGAATATCATAAAATGTCCAAATACGTTTTACAAAAGAACCGATTAAACGTTAAAAGAAATCGGAAGACTTATCAGGGTAAATATCTACCTGTCGTTTTATGCATGGCGAAAGAGAGATAACTCAATACCCAAGCTTTGACAATTTCAGATGAAAACCTCCATCGACAAAATTCAAGGATTGATAAAACCAAAAGTACTGAAGATCTTCAATTGAAACTTGAAAGACGGATTGTATTCATCATGGTGAACAGTCTAATATGTCTGAAATAAATCATAATCTTTGTTTCTAATATTTGTAAATATCACCCCCTTAATCTGTGGTGCCCTGTATCTTGGAAAGAACTGGAAACAGGAACAGGTCACCACTGACTTTTCTGTTGATAAAGACAATAAATGTTACTAAAAAGTTCCAATCATTTCTGAGGAACAAGAGTAACGTTTTAGGACTTTTTCTAAAATTATTTCTTATCCACTATCGTGATTTTGACACCGGAAGTAAAGGAACCGGAAGTACTTCAATGATAAATAGAACTTAACATGTCTTTAAGGATATAACATATTCTTTGAAGATATCAAGAAAGATAACTCTTAAGAACTTTTATTTAAAATAGCAATTTTTATAAGCTTCAAAAAGTCCTTTAAGGGGTGAAAATAGTGACCCACGGCTAGTAGTTTTTATATTGCCCATTTGTTGTTTAATTAAAATCACCAAAGAGTTTTGAATTCTTTAACATTGAAACTCTCATACGGAAATATTCAAAGATTGACAGAACCGGAAGTACTTAATATATATCAATTAAACTTGGCACACATGTTTGTATTATCCCTAGTAATGAAATGACTTAAACGGGTTTCTGAAATGTCAAGAGAGACAACTCTTAAGGACTTTTTTTTTCAAAATGGCATATTTTAAGCTTTAAAAACTGCCTTAAGGGGTCAAAATAGGGACCCACGGCTAGTAATTTTTAGATTGCCATTTTGATGTTGAACTCAAATCACGAAAGAGTTTGGAAATCGGAAGCCAAATAAAACAATTAGGGATAAAATAGTGTTTTTTTTACTTTGGCCCCTACAGATCCCTAATCCCTCTCAGGATTCATTCCAAAATCCTTTCCTCTGCGCG